>NC_091980.1:203585875-203885875 GCF_044704955.1 Pristiophorus japonicus
CTTTAAGGCGTTTCAGAATATACCTCCCTCCCCACCCCCCACCCGCTAATGAATGCATTCAACAGAAAGAAATGCCACTTATCTTCCGAGTGGTAATATACAGCTCAATGCCATAAAGATGCGTATTTCCTATCTTATTAAAGCGGTGATCTGACAGCATTGCTTGCCATAATGTATGATGCAACTCCTACATTGTTTCAGAGGTGGGACCACAGTTGCTCTGTGATATTGTCAACAGTTTCATCCTGCTGTGTTCAACACCACGTGGTATTTTATTAATGCAGTATGGTTTAAATGGGGATTACCACTACATGACTTGAAGTTAAATGAGTGATGTATTATATATACACACAGATACATATAGACTACATATATATATATATGTGTGTATATATGCACTATATATGCACTATATGTACACAATATATACATGCATGTGTTGCGCTACAGTAACTGGTGCGATTGATCTGTTCTGATTGACGTGGTTCAAACCAGAATTAGAAAGGTGCCAGAATCACCTAGTAATCCAAAGGTTCTAAAGGTTCTAAAAATGTTCCCAGGAATGTTTGCATAAGTGCCATTCACATCCTGCTTTGATTGTAAAAAAATTTACAATCCGATTATAAAATAGAATGTAAATCAAATCTCTCTCGGGAGACATATGTAGTTGACCCTCTGTGGCGCGATTGCTAGATCATTAGTAATTGACTTTCACGGTACTGTTTTTTTTGCAGGCGAGACTCTTGTCTTGCCCTTGCATTCCCACCTTTCGCCAGTCACGAATGTTTTCGGTTGCAATTCCCTATTTGGCCATCCCTTTGATGTTTCTGTGTAGGCCGCTGCACATTTGCAGGCTGCTGAAGACACTCTCCTTACATGGGCTAAGCTTGGAGCTGCTGGGGCTGTGAGCAGAGTCTGCCCGTTCCCCCTCTGCAGCCGCTGTCTCCATTAATGGTTTCACTGAGACACAGTGGCGTGAAGGCTACCAAATAAGGACAATGTCCCAGACTCTCCCTTAGGGGGGCTTTCTGTTTCACCAACACATCGGGGAATATAAATCCTTGTCTCCCTCTCACTTAATCTCGACCCAGCATTGCAGAGGAGCCTGTCAGACTGAAGGTGCTGATCTGGTAAGCTCTCCAAACCTGTCCAAGTCACGGGGGTGGGGCGACAGAGGGGAATCCTCACACTGGAAACTTTTCAAACATATGCAACTGTGTCATTTTTAAACACAGACTTGTTTAAGTGGAATTTAAGACTTTTAAAAAAAGGAGCGTTTATTTTCCTTTTGAACTCACTGGAGCTGTTATGCAAAAGATAAGCTTTATTATTCCATAAAAGAAGGAAAGTAAAAGTTTTCAATTTGTTCTCACTAAATATAATTTAAACAGTTTGGGGAAATTTCTCTGTAAATCTCGGTATTGGCTGTTTTATATCAATCTCTCCGCATGTTGCCATTGTTTGGTCAGGTGGCACTGGTGGAACTTTAAAGATTTGAATAGATACCTTCTCAATACTCCAGTTAAAGAGACAATGCGGGTCGAGAGTAACAGAAGAAAGTTTTGCCGGACTAACACAATCTTTGGTTACATCACTATATTGGAGCAATGGGAATTTCGATTGTATTGAACCTTGGATCAATATTTTATTAGTGGGATTTACAAGTTTTAAAACAACGTAAAGAAGTTCATCCAATTGAAGTCTTAAAGAACAATTTAACCCGATCTTCATTTTTTCTCTGCACGGTTTTGCTTTATTTGCAGTCAGCGATATTTGACATCTGGTACCGTAGGGAGGAATGCCACACCAAACAGATGCAGCCCAAACAAGCCTTTATGAAAGTAGTTTAAATATAATTATAATCCAAGGGTCAACTATAGCTTCACGGCAGTCGGCATTTGGTGCCATGAAAATAGCTTTGCAGTTGAATAGTTAAATATCAATAAAATAGGAAGTATTCATATGAAACGCTACTTTATATATCGCTGATTGTCGCACTGTTGCTTTTGAGTCCATACGCGGTTCAAGTGAGTTGTAATACAGTCTGATGCCAGCGTCTCTGATGGCTGTTCCATCACACCCCGTTCTCTTTGTAGATCCCAAATCACCATGTGCGACGACGAGGAAACCACCGCCTTAGTGTGCGACAATGGCTCGGGACTGGTGAAGGCTGGATTCGCTGGAGATGATGCACCACGTGCTGTCTTTCCCTCCATCGTCGGCCGCCCACGCCACCAGGTATCCAGCACACAATGGCCTTTCACCTTACACCACACGGCATTATGTGTAGCCTCGTCTTCCCTGTGAAGTGTAAAACTCGCCAGGATTATTTCTGCTTTGCACGTTTTATAAGCTTTCCCCAACTTGACACGCACAAACTTCCCTTTCACGAGGGTCTCCGAGGTTGTACGCTTGAGATTTTTTATCACGCTACAAAATTTGCTCTTCAAATTCTTGACAAAATGCTCATGTTTTTGATGTGTAACGATAATTTATTCATTATTCTCGTTTAATATTAACCGAACAATATGAAGATAGTCAGCTCTTTAATGTTCAAACTGTTAATGTATCCTTCTATATCTTATATATCTTATATATATATCCTTCTATAGGGTGTCATGGTAGGTATGGGTCAGAAGGATTCCTACGTAGGTGATGAGGCCCAGAGCAAAAGAGGTATCTTGACTCTGAAGTATCCCATCGAGCACGGGATCATCACCAACTGGGACGATATGGAGAAGATCTGGCACCACACCTTCTACAACGAGCTCCGTGTGGCACCCGAAGAGCACCCCACACTTCTTACTGAGGCTCCTCTGAACCCCAAGGCTAACCGTGAGAAAATGACCCAAATCATGTTTGAGACCTTCAACGTTCCAGCTATGTACGTCGCTATCCAGGCTGTCCTATCCCTGTACGCCTCTGGTCGTACTACAGGTAAGTACAACAGTCTCAGACGATGATGCTTACAGACACGGCAGACGCTTCAGACAATCCTCTAAAATTATTACACTTTTAACTCAAAATCGAAGAAACATTAGAATTTACTGATTATCACATTTTGTTTAAAATTTCATCCAAAATATTGCTGTATATTAATTTTATTAAATATAATTGATAAGCCTTATCAGTAATTTATCCACACTGAATGTACCATTTCTAAATTTTGTGTTACTTCATTGGACATTTTGAAATGTAAAATTGACCTATACTCATTACCTCAGAAATGATAAATCTGTGCTGAAGGTGAGGTCATCAATGTAACTGTTGGAAATGTGACTAGAGAGCAGCGGTTCATGAAGTCCCCTTTTTAAACTTACATTCTGTTACCCTAGGTATTGTCCTGGACTCTGGTGATGGTGTCACTCACAATGTCCCAATCTATGAGGGTTATGCTCTGCCTCATGCCATCATGCGTCTGGACCTGGCTGGCAGGGATCTGACTGACTACCTCATGAAGATCCTTACTGAACGTGGCTACTCCTTCGTGACAACCGGTATGTGGCTACCAGTTTACTTAGCGCACTGCATTAATTACATTCTAAAATTCAACAAGGGCCATCTTAATGATTAACTTGTCTGTCTACAGCTGAGCGTGAGATTGTCCGTGACATCAAGGAGAAGCTGTGCTATGTTGCCCTGGACTTTGAGAATGAAATGGCCACTGCAGCTTCTTCATCTTCCCTGGAGAAGAGCTATGAATTGCCTGATGGTCAGGTCATCACCATTGGTAACGAGCGCTTCCGTTGCCCCGAGACACTGTTCCAGCCATCTTTCATTGGTAAGTATTCAGATTTATTTCCATTGAATGTACCACTTATGAATTTTGGGTTACTGTGTTGAACATTTTGAAATATAAAGTTGACCTATTCTCATTACCTCAGAACTGTTGAATTATTCCAGTCAAACTACTCAAATTAATTAAAACCTGGAGGTAATACATGTAAAGCTGTAATAACAATCTACTGGTGGAATATGTGCTAATAGGCATACATAGGAGGTCAGGCACCAGTTGTTCTGTTGATATGTTGGTTGGTGGCCATCTGTCAACAGATGTCTCATTTTGACCTGATATGAACTAAATCTGAACAAGTGTGTGGTGTTGTTACATAAGAACATAAGAAATAGGAGCAGGGGTAGGTCACCTGGCCCCTCAAGCCTGCTCCGCCATTTAATAAGATCATGGCTGATCTGACCATGGACTGAGCTCCACTTCTCTGCCCGCTCCCCATAACCCTTTATTTCCTTATAACTCAAAAATCTGTCTATCTCCGCCTTAAGTATACTCAATGACCCAGCCTCCACAGCTCTCCAGGGCAGAGAATTCCATAGATTTACAACCCTCTGAGAGAAGAAATTCCTCCTCATCTCAGTTTTAAATGGGCGACACCTTATTCTATGTCCCCTAGTTTTAGTTTCCCCTATGAATGGAAATATCCTCTCTGCAACTACCTTGTCGAGCCCCCTCATTATCTTATATGTTTCGATAAGATCACCTCTCATTCTTTTGAACTCCAATGAGTATAGGCCCAACCTACTCAACCTATCTTCATAAGTCAATCCCCTCATCTCCAGAATCTTCTCTGAACAACCTCCAATGCAAGTATAGCCTTCCTTAAATACGGAGACCAAAACTGTACGTAGTACTCTAGGTGTGGCCTCACCAATACCCTGTACAGTTCGAGCAGGACTTCTCTGCTTTTATACTTTATCCCCCTTGCAATAAAGGCCGACATTCCATTGGCCTTCCTGATTACTTGCTGTACCTGCATACAAACTTTTTGTGTTTCATGCACAATGACCCCCAGGTCCCTCTGTACTGCAGCACTTTGCAATTACCTGCTTGAGAGTTTTCATTCATAATAATTGTAAGATTTGGTCTATTCTTACAGGTATGGAGTCCGCTGGCATTCATGAAACTACATATAACAGCATCATGAAGTGTGACATTGACATCCGTAAGGATCTGTATGCCAACAACGTCTTGTCTGGTGGTACCACCATGTACCCAGGTATTGCTGACCGTATGCAGAAGGAAATCACTGCACTGGCCCCCAGCACTATGAAGATCAAGGTAATAAATCTAAAACTGTAATAAATATCAATGAAGTTAAATAAGAACATAAGAAATAGGAGCAGGAGTAGGCGATATGGCCCCTCAAGTCTGCTCCGCCATTTACTACGATCATGGCTGATCCAATCATGGACTCAGGTCCACTTCCCTGCCCGCTCCCCATAACCCCTTATTCCCTTATCGTTTAAGAAACTGTCTATTTCTGTCTTAAATTTATTCAATGTCCCAGCTTCCACAGCTCTCTGAGGCAGAGAATTCCACAGATTTACAAGCCTCTGAGAGAAGAAATTTCTCCTCATCTGTTTTAAATGGGTGGCCCCTTATTCTAAGATTATGCCCTCTAGTTCTAGTCCCCCCTATCAGTGGAAACATCATCTCTGCATCCACCTTGTCAAGCCCCCTCATAATATAAGTTTCGATAAGATCACCTCTCATTCTTCTGAATTCCAATGAGTAGAGGCCCAACCTACTCAACCTTTCCTTATAAGTCAACCCCTCATCTCCGGAATCAACCTAGTGAACCTCTGAACTGCCTCCAAAGCAAGTATACCCTTTCGTAAATATGGAAACCACAACTGCACGCAGTATTCCAGGTGTGGCCTCACTAATACCCTGTATAACTGTAGCAAGACTTCCCTGCTTTTATACTCCATCCCCTTTGCAATAAAGACCAAGATTCCATTGGCCTTCCTGAACACTTGCTGTACCTGCATACAATCCTTTTGTATTTCATGGACAAGTACCCCCAGGTCCCGCTGTACTGCAGCACTTTGCAATCTTTCTCCATTTAAATAATAACTTGCTCTTTGATTTTTTTCTGCCAAAGTGCATGACCTCACACTTTCCAAAATTATACTCCATCTGCCAAATCTTGGTGTGATTCACAATATGTTATAGCTAAACACTTGTACATTACATCAGTACTATTAAAAATTGTAAGATAATCTATTCTTACAACAGATATTAATTTAAAAGCATTTATTCCTTAACCATCTAACTTTGATAACATGTTTTGTTATTTTATAATATACTATTACTGTACAATTTAAGCTCTTGAAAATGTTCCTGCACTATAATGTATGAAGATAGATTTCAGGTAGATTTGCTTTAGTACATACCAGTACTAAGACATTTTTTTAATACTTCAGATCATTGCCCCACCTGAGCGTAAATACTCTGTCTGGATCGGAGGCTCCATTCTAGCCTCTCTATCCACCTTCCAGCAGATGTGGATCAGCAAGCAGGAGTACGATGAAGCTGGCCCATCCATCGTTCACCGCAAATGCTTCTAAACATCATGATTCTAACTTACTTTGAACTCAGGTTGACAAGATTGTGCCTCTGGTTACTTTGAATCATCAGGCCATCAGGAAACACAAAATAGTTTCAAAACTATTTTCATTGTACAGTTTGTTTACACATGTGCAATTTATTTGTGACAATAATATTTATTGATCTATGAATAAAACAAGACCGGGACTTGCAACTTATGAATAGTGTCTGACTTGGGGTTGGGGTTGGGGGGTGGGTGAGATGCACGCGGTGGCCACAGCAAGATAAATATTTCCTGGAGTCTATTTACACTAAAATAGACTAAATTTAGTGTCACCACCAAGTGTTGAATTTAAAATAGCACATAAATTGGGTAGAAGTCTCCAAATGACTCCAGGAAGTCTGTTGTATAATTCCACCCTTGCAATGCAGGTTTAATCTGCAGGAAGCAATTTTGGCTTGGTACCAACACTAATCCGGCTTTACTTTAACACCAGATAGAATTGAAATCTAGTGATGTTAAACCTGGTTTACAAAGTGCTCAGGGGGGGTCAGTTTAAATGTTTACAATATAGGAATGCTCCCCCACCTAACTTTTCAAACATCTGACATTTTAACTGTTGGGGTAGGGAGTTCTGCTCACCCATATATCCAGCTATACACAAACCCCTCTCTAAGACAAAACTATTCCAGTTCCAGCCAGGCAATGTAAACCTCATTTTGCCTGGCTGGAAATGCACCTCTAATATTGTCTAGCAACATAAAATGAGCAATTCAATTGACAATTTTGGTGTGAATCAAACACTGAACTATAAATGTGCTCTTGCAAACACATATATCTTTTACAAATGGACAGTGATATATTGCGCATAGAGCCACAATACATATTGTGATCACTTGAAGTCATTGAATAAAAGCACTAAAGAAATAGTACATATATGTAAGGAATATGAAATGTTGTTCCCCCTGAAGGCTCACACAGAGGTCAGTATTGGGTATGAGAGGAAATCAAGTACGAGGGCCAAATTAAATTGAATGAGTAGAAATCCATTGAATATCTCAAGTCTATCTATACAAAGCAAATATGGGATCACCAAACAAATAAAAAGAACATCCAAAATTTAAAGCTGCCATTCTCTTTTAGTGGGAGTTAAACTTGACTTGAGATAAATGGCCCACTGATTCACAGTAGAATGAGCAACGTTAGAAATTGTGAAACTTGTGATGGGGCTACCAACTTTCTCAATAATTTCAATTATTATTTAATGCCTGTTGAACAAGATACATTTTAAATCCATGAATCAACTTCTTAAATGTATAACAGTCTTAGAAAAAGTAGTCTCAGTACCATTAGTATGGCATCAGTATAGTGGAAAAATCAGCTATCTCTTAGATAGGTGAGCAGAAATAGAAGTTGAAGCCTGTTTAATCACGTAATACATCCTAATCCTGGGCTACTGATTTCCATTGATAACACATGGCTTTTCACAGGAATAATCTCCAGTATATGCTGCATTCCATAGTAACCTTCTAATCTGCAGAAAACAGACAGAAAATGTACAGCTGATGTTTCAGGAAACTGCATTTGGAAAGTGTTACAATAAATATTGGGCTACACCAGGATCTAGAGGGGGGACACATTTCAGCGATAGCAAAAATTGTGCCATGGAATTCAAACTGAGTGCACTTTAAGCTATACCAAGTGACCATTGTACCTTCGCAAAGCACTCAGAATGAACTTTTCTATCAATATTATTTCCTCTTTATTTTTAATCTTCCAGTTATGTTAGAGTTAAGTTTACATGTAAAAGCATTTAAACCAAAATACAATTTCAGGCTGGATAGATTGGAGAAAACACAGACAGTAATGAAGGATTATAAAGCAGGAACTCATGGAAATTACAGTCTGAAAGTAAATTCAAGCTCAATGTTGTGGACTGGAATTATATCCAAAGTAAATGCATTTAAGTAATATAATTGGTTATTAACCCATTTAGTCTGTGAGAATTGAGGACAAATCATATAACTAAGCTGTTGTGTTTTAGATTATGTTCTTCATGGAGAGGATTTTGGGATTGAGTTATGTCTAAGGATTTTGTTTTAAAATAAAATCAATTTATACAGATTCAAAAAGAAAGACCACAGGCTACGAGAATTGAATATGTGAACTGAAGCCAAATTGTCACAACAGATAAAATGGGAGTAAATTGTCTCATCCCAGACCTATTAGCTAGAATGGCCCCCATTCATCTTTACAACAGCAAGTGATGTTCTCTTCAAACTCACACCTGAAGGGACTGGCAGAGATTGCTGGTTTTATTGGTGAATCACTATGGGGTGGAAGTCACCATCTTAGCCCTTCCACCTGGCTGGGGACATAGAGGGACAAAAGGAACATCTAGCCAGTAGGGTTGCCAACACTCCAGTAAGGTCCCGCACAAGAGATTGGTGTGCAAAGTCAAAGTGCATGATATTGGGGGTAATGTACTGACATGGATAGAGAACTGGTTGGCAGACAGGAAGCAGAGAGTCGGGATAAATGAGTCCTTTTCAGAATGGCAGGCAGTGACTAGTGGAGTGCCGCAGGACTCAGTGCTGGGACCCCAGCTCTTTACAATATACATTAACGATTTAGATGAAGGAATTGAGTGAATATCTCCAAGTTTGCAGATGACACTAAACTGGGTGGCGGTGTGAGCTGTGAGGAGGACGCTAAGAGGCTGCAGGGTGACTTGGACAGGTTAGATGAGTGGGCAAATGCATGGCAGATGCAGTATAATGTGGATAAATGTGAGGTTATCCATTTTGGGGACAAAAACACCAAGGCAGAATATTATCTGAATGGCGGCAGATTAGGAAAAGGGGAGGTGCAACGAGACCTGGGTGTCATGGTTCATCAGTCATTGAAAGTTGGCATGCAGGTACAACAGGCGGTGAAGAAGACAATGCTATGTTGGCCTTCATAGCTAGGGGATTTGAGTATAGGAGCAGGGAGGTCTTACTGCAGTTGTACAGGGCCTTAGTGAGGCCTCACCTGGACTATTGTGTTCAGTTTTGGTCTCCTAACTGAGGAAGGACATTCTTGCTATTAAGGGAGTGCAGCGAAGGTTCACCAGATTAATTCCAGAATGGCTGGACTGTCATATGAGGAGAGACTGGATCAACTGGGCCTTTATTCACTGGAGTTTAGTAGGATGAGAGGGGATCTCATAGAAACATATAAGATTCTGATGGGACTGGACAGGTTAGATGCGGGAAAAATGTTCCCGATGTTGGGGCAGTCCAGAACCAGGGGACATAGTCTTAGGATAAGGGGTACGCCATTTAGGACTGAGATGAGGAGAAACTTCTTCACTCAGAGAGTTGGTAACCTGTGGAATTCCCTGCCGCAGAGAGTTGTTGATGCCAGTTCATTGGATATATTCAAGAGGGAGTTAGATATGGCCCTTACGGCTGAGGGCATCAAGGGGTATGGAGAGAAAGCAGGAAAGGGGTACTGAGGGAATGATCAGCCATGATCTTATTGAATGCTGGTGCAGGCTCGAAGGGCCGAATGGCCTACTCCTGCACCTATTTTTTATGTTTCTATGTCTCCATAAATTAAAGATTAATCTCCAAGATACTGCTGCAAGCAACCCAGGAAAAAAATATAGGGCATTAAAAAAACAATGTGAGATTTTTTCATTTCCTTTAAACACTTTTGTTTACTAGTTATAAAATATTGGAGATGGGTAAAATGCTGTGTGACTGGCAGTCAAGAATCGAGTAACAAAAAGCCTATCCGCTTTCCAATTGATGTGGGAAGGAGGTGCGCCATGAAGCTGAACGTGACGGGTGACCAATGGCGAGAGCATGGGGGTCGGATGTTAGATGGCGGGAGGTCATGTGATGAAATCTCCCCGAATATGTCCAACCAGAGTTGGCAACCCTACTAGGCAGTAACGCTCCCCAGAACCTGCCTGGTCACGCAGCTCTTTGCTGGTCCCACACAGCTGGGCATTGGCTTTTGCAATGTTTAAATCTTAAACATCTTCCAAAATTCCATAGCTTCCAGAATGGTTCCAGCAGATTGGAAGGTAGCAAATGTAACCCTGCTATTTAAGAAAGGAGGGAAGAGAAAAAATGAGGAACTACAGACCAGTTAGCCTGACATCAGTCTTAGGGAAAATGCTAGAATCTATTATTAAGGACATGATAACAGGGCACTTAGAAAATAATAATAAGATTGGGCAGAGTTAACACGGATTTATGAAAGGGAAATCATGTTTGACAAATCTGCTAGAGTTTTTTGAGGTTGTAACTAGTAGAATAAATAAGGGGGAACCAGATGATGTGATGTATTTGGATTTTCAGAAGACATTCAATAAGGTGCCACACAAGAGGTTATTAAACAAAAATAGGACTCGGGATTGGGAGTAATATACTAGCATGGATTGAGAATTGGTTAACGCACAGAAAAGAGAGAGTAGGAATAAACGGGTCATTTTCGGGTTGGCATGCTGTAACTAGTGGGGTACCGCAAGGATCGGTACTTGGGCCCAAGCTATTCACAATCTATATCAATGATTTGGATGAGGGGATCAAATGTAATATATCCAAGTTTGTTGATGATACAAAGCTAGGTGTGAATGTAAATTGTGAGGAGGCTTCAAGGAGATATAGACAAGCTAAGTGAAAGGGCAAGAACATGGCAAATGGAAAATAATGTGGAAAAATGTGAAGTTATCCACTTGGGTAGGAAAAATAGAAAAGCAAAGTATTTTTTAAATGATGAGAGATTGGAAAATGTTGGTGTTCAGAGGGACCTGGGTGTCCTTGTACACGAATCACTGAAAGTTAACATGCAGGTACGGCAAGCAATTAAGAAATCAAATGGTATGTTGGCCTTTATTACAAGAGGATTTGAGTATAAGAGTAAAGCCATCTTATTGCAATTATAAAGGGCCCTGGTGAGACTGCACCTGGAGTATTGTGCACAGTTTTGGTCTCCTTACCTAAGGAAGGATATACATGCCATAGAGGGAGTGCAACGAAAGTTCACCACACTGATTCCTGGGATGGGGGATTATCCTATGAGGAGAGATTGAGCAGATTAGGCCTATATTCTCTAGAGTTTAGGTGATCTCATTGAAACATACAAAATGCTTACAGGGCTGGACAGGGGAGATGCAGGGAGGATGTTTCCTCTGGCTGGGGAGCCTAGAACCAGGGGTCACAGTCTCAGAATAAGGGGTCGACCATTTAGGACTGAGATGAGGAGAAACTTCCTCATTCAGAGGGTGGAGGCTCAGTCTTTGAGTATATTCAAGACAAAGATCGATAGATCTTTGAATATTAAGGGGATCATGGGATATGGGGACAGTGCAGGAAAGTGGAGTTGAGTTGGAAGATCAGCCATGATCTTATTGAATGGTTTCAAGGATACCCTCAAAGCCTCCTTGAAAAAATGTAACATCCCCACTGACTCTTGGGAATCCCTGGCCCAATACCGCTCAAAGTGGAGGAGAAGCATCCGAGAAGGCACTGAACACTTCAAGTCTTTTCGTCAGAAGCATGCGGAAGCCAAGTACAAACAGCGGAAGGAGTGAACGACAAATCAAGCCCCCCACCCACCCGTCCCTCCAACCACCATCGGCCCTACCTGTGACAGAGACTGTAGATTCTGTATTGGTCTCATCAGTAACCTTAGAACTAATTTTAGTGCGGAAGCAAGTCATACTCGACTCCGGGGGACTGCCTAAGAAGAAGAAGACGAATGGCAGAGCAGGCATGAGGGGCCGAATGGCCTACTTCTGCTTCTAATTCTTATATTCTTATGTTCTTATAAAGTTGTGAAAGGGCTGCACAGCCCTTTAAAGGGGCCACGCACCCAAAGAGAAAATTATGGGGAACATTGCAAGGCAGTGAGCTTTTGATCTATGGAATAAGTTGCCAATTATAAGACGAGCACTGTATACCTTCAAAAAAGAGCTGGATTGGGAGGAGATTGCATCTACACGCGGTAGGTACCAAAGCCATTTTCAACGTGGTCTCCTGAATTAGTTTGAATAGCCTAACGGGATTGGAGAGTTTTCCAGAGTTTTTTCCTGTAATAGGTAAGGAATCTCTTGACTTAATGCATAAGGCATCACAACATTATGGGAGAGGCTAGATGGACCAGCTGATCTTCTACTGATTTCAAATGCTCAGAGCTTTAAAAAAAATTAAGAGACTTCAAGGTATAGGCTTGAGGCCCACAAATGAAAACAAAAATACAGGACGTCAATGCTTCTTGCAGATAAATGTTGCCTAAAAAGAAAAGTGATGCCAAAAGAAAACAATCCACAAAAGGGATAAGCTGTGCGGTTCATTTTTTTTAAATTAGGAAAGAAAGAAAAATAAACGTGGATTTATATAGGCTCTTTCACGACCACCAGATGGCTCAAAGCGCTTTACAGTCAATGAAGTACTTTTGGAGTGTAGTCACTGTTGCAATGTGGGAAACGTGGCAGCCAATTTTCACACAGCAAGCTCCCACAAACAGCAATACGATAATGACCAGATGATCTGTTTTTGTTATGTTGATTGAGGGATAAATATTGGCCAGGACACCGGGGATAACTGCCCTGCTCTTCTTCGAAATAGAGTTGTACCTCTCCAATCCGGCACCCTGGGACCTGACCGGTGCTGGAACAGAGAATTTCCCAAACCACAGGAGGTCTCGCTTACCGGTACCGATGGACAGTGCCCGGGCTCCTGTATGTGTGAGTGTGTGCCACGGCAGCCTGTGGATGGCTCCCTCAGCACCCGCATATGCACTCACTGACTGACAGATGCTCCCAGCCGATCGCCAAAAACACTGACTCATCAGCCATGACAGCCGATCGAAACTCCTGCAGGCCCAACTAATGCCGAACCACGGATGTTTCCGGATGAAAGAGTCCCGGACTAGAGAGGTACAACTTGTAGTGCCATGGTATCTTTTATGTCCACTTGAGGGGGCAGACTTGGTTTAACGTCTCATTTGAAAGACGGCACCTCCGACGGTGCAGCACTCCTTCAGCACTGCACTGGAGTGTCAGCCTAGATTTATGAAAAGAGAAAGAGAAATGGAAGAGAAATGAGACTGAGTTTCTGGAATTTGCTTTGACTGTTAATCTGTGTTTTCACTTGTCTGTGAAATAAAGTAGCTTAATTATTCATGTCTGGCCTTATTTAATGAAGTATTTGTCAGTTTCCCTTCGAAATGATTGGAGAAGCACACATGAGGGCATATGTGAAAGACACGAATATTCAATTCAGATTGCAACGGGGTCCTATTGTTGCACTACTGTGTTACGCTGTAGCATAGTTATATAATGGGCAGTGTGGACACATTCTTAAATGTAAGATGCTCAGAACATCTATTGGAATGACCAACGCCGCAGCACCTGAGGAATATCTAAGGCTGATGCTAAAATTGTAAGAATTGCCAATTGCGGTTCCACCTGTAATGCACTCAGTCAGAACTTTATATAATCATACAATGTTATTATTCTAATATTCATGCCGACGTTGCTGTGAAATGTTATATAGTACAGCTGCATGATTGTATGGAAAAGAGATGAAGTACAGTATAATACACTACGGAAAGGCTTGGGTTTTGACAAACTCTGAAAGCTGCTATCTAAACTGATGACTGAGACAAACAGTTTATCTATATTCTTATATTTGGTATAATCCAATTACACAGGAGGCTGAGTCAATATTTTAATACAGTCAGTGATTTCTGTGGCATAACACTACTGATGGAGGATTGGCCTATTTTTCATCCCTATAACCATTTCTAATCAGTCAAGAGGCAATAACAAAAGCTTTTTTCCTGTTGCGCAACTGCATTTGAACCAATCTCTTTCAAGAGCAGCACTCATTGTCCCAAATTCTAACAATGGGCAGGCAATATAATAACCAAATGGATCTAAATAATATTGGAATTATTTTTGGTTTCTGATGCAGAGAGATCAAACTGATTAAAAAATGGTAAAAGTGATACAATATTTTAAAGAGGATCCCATAATTAGAAAGAAAGAAATAACTTTCATTTATTTAACATCTTTCATGATTTTAGCATGTCCCAAAATGCTTCACATCCAATTAAATACTTTTGAAATGTAGTCTCATACACGCTAAGAACCATTAATGCCAAATATTGGTCCAGTACTTTATTTTCGTGATCACTTTGAAGATCGCTTAAAAACTAATCTGACATGAAAAGCAAAAATACAATATAATTTAAAGAATGTATTTTAGATGTTCTTCAGTGTTAAAAAAATTAGCAAGCACCAGTTTCTCTTTTTTTTCATGGGGATAGGGAGATAATCAGGTTTTATTGGTTTAAAGTCTGTGCCAGATATTGGTCTCAAGCCTGTACCTGTTGCTGAATTTATACTGCAGATGCCCATCTTAGAAGTTAGTATCCCCTTTAAACTGTCTGGTTGCAATTGCTATTCCGCTGCACAGGAGAAAACTCTGGCTATGTGTGATTGCACAAGTGCACAGAGTTCCTGTCCCAGCTTCTTAAATTTAAATACTCTTAGGAGGGCGGGGGAGGCCGGGATTAAGGTACCTCATTCTAAACTTTTAACTCAACTCCAGGTATGTCTATAAAGTGCCTGGAAGGTGTAAAAAATGCCCTGAGTACTTTTCAAATCATGTTTGACACATCATTGCATCTGGTGTCAAATCTAAATGGCCTGAGACTACCTGCTCCAGAGGATATCTCACAGCTCCTCTCTGAAATCAGATCCAGGTTAATTCTGGACTTATAGAGCAACATTCCCATTGTAGCCTAAGTAGTAGTAGAAATATATCATGTATAACGTGATGAACAGTGGGCAGGCCCGACTTAGATTCTAGGTGCACCTTGCAGTGGCTGATCTTAGAGAAGCGTGCTCTGTCCATATATGTTTAACAGTTGTTCAGAACTCCGCATACACTCAATTTTAATATTATGAGAGAGAGGAGGTGTTTATATCCCTTCTCGATAGCATTAAAAACATTTCTTACTAAGTTGAAAAAGTTCTCACGAGGTCCAAATGGACCCTCTGGGCACTTTAACAATGTCACTTTGTACCAGACTGTAATAATACTATATCTAATGTATAGCCTAGCCAGTGTGAGACTGTCTGCTAGAGGTGGCTCATATCTTGAGGGGAGTTTTTAATGCAGAGAGTTGTTCTGATCTGGAGTGCACTGTCAGAGAGGGTGGAGAAAGCAAATTCAATGATAACTTTCAAAATCGAATTGGACATATACTTGAAAAGAAAACATTTGCAGGACTCTGGGGAAAGAGCAGAGGAGTGGAACTAATTGGATAGCTTTTTCAAAGAGCCGGCACATCCATGATGAGCCAAATAGCCTCGTTCTGTGCTGTATAATTCTATGTATACTAGCTTCTTCAAGAATGTACATGTAGTAGTTTCAGAAAATGTGCTTTCTTGAATATCCAGTAAAAAAAAATTGTAAAAACGACTAGGCAGCTAAGTCCTCTCCAATAACACTTAACATTACACTGTATTTACACTGTTAATAAACACACAAGCGAGTGTTTTTGTAGATAATGTATTAGCTGTATATATGTAAAAGCAAAAAGTAGATACAATCAAAATTTGGTTATGAACCAATAAGAAATACAATTAATTACAATACATGTCACATCACCCCCCACCCCGCCCAATAGCTAGGACTGGGTTTCAAATGTCAACACCTATTGCAGCACTAATGAATTAATTCTCCACCAGATAGTCTTCACAAGTAAACCTTTGTTTAGATTATTGTTGACAAGGTATTGTTTTAACTTATTGGCATTAAATTAGATTATTTACTTAATATATTCTCTGTTTTACAACTGTGGTCCCTTAAGAAAGTTTAGGCAACATTTCGGGATTAATTTTGTTTGGGGATTTCTAAAGCTGGATATAATCTGATGGTTCTTGAGGATAATGCTCCACTTTATGTAGTTTCCACATACATGCCCAACATGGTAACGATTTTGTTTCAATTTTTTTCCAAATGTTGGTGGAGATGGAAAGTGTACATGGAAATTTTCAAAGTGCAGTATAATCAATTAACGTTTTTTAATGTTTCTATCTTAATGTGTCCCATGAACTGAGAGTAAAATTCATCTCAATGCTTTTGAAGCCGGAGTAGGGTAAATTTTAAACCTTTCAGCATTTTTGAATAAAATCAATGGGGCATAACACCAATATTGTACGAAACGTCTTACAAGGTTTATGAAGATGGAAGTACAATCCATTTCTCTCTCTATTTTTGTTTCCAGCATCAATACAAACATGCCCAATTAAACTAGACTTCATATTTCAACACCACTAATAGAATTGTAGGTAGATCGGTTATTTGCTGCATTTACCTTGACAAAACAAGGTAAGCATCGCAGATTTAAAGAAAACCAGTATTTTGAAGTTATCAAGATTTATTTTTTTAAACCTATGTTATATTCTTACGACACCACTAACAAACATTACTTACAAGATGGGTCGAATACATCATGTGACTTTTATTGTATTTACATCAGCAGTTGCATTACCACAGTAGTCCACTAGGTGTAGCAGTATTCCATTAGGTGGAACTCTATATTACATTTCACCCTCCTTAATGAAGAAGTAACCATAACAAAATAATCATTATCCATAAGTTGTATGGTTATACACAACAAAAGATATGGACTTATTTTGCCATATTTCAAATCAAACTTAACCACTGGTTTTCTATCTGAAGGAGGATACCTTCACTCTTGAACAGAACATTCCAAACTTGGTGTTGAGCTTAGACTCATTCTAGGGTGATCCTGGGGAAAGTTTTTCTCCAAGGGCAACCCTTGATCTACATTTTAACTCTCTAGAACTTCAGACTTCAGTTCGTTGGGGTAAAAAGAAGACTTCTCTTCTTCAAGGTGGACTCCATGATATAAGGAAAAGAAACCCGCCCGTATCCCCGCCTGTATAGCGACCATGGAATCACTCAGACGAAACCTTAGTTCAACCGGTTTTTATTCAAGCATGCAGGAGAAGGGTTCACAGATGAACCTTCTAAGAACAAAGGTTTTACATTTACAGTTATACAGTTTCTGAGGTGTGCAACCCTCCTACAAAACCACCGATTGGCCTACTGCTATCAGCGAAGTTACATCAGACTAGCTCTGAGTGGTTCCCCCCACCTATCCATCTCCCATCACATCTCACCCTTCTGGAATGTGTTATTCAGTGGTATCAACTTTGCCTCAGTTCCTCATGACATGTGAATTAACCTTGCTTCCCAGAGTTTGCTATCTATGTTCCCAAACATCCCTTCAGATGTTGCTACAATAGACTGTTGACTCCCTCCTGTCCTTGGTGGATGTGTTATTCAGTACTGAGTGTAAGTTTCGCTCAGTCTGTATTAAGGTTAACACAACAGATGGTTCATTAACCATCAAGCTTTACTGTGTAGCAAGCTTTGCTGCTTCCCCTGCTTAAAACTCATTGTAAGCGAATGTTATAATCGTGCTTTACATACATAAGCGAGTTTTACATACAATCGGTCAATTTACGATATATTACAATCCCTACCATAAGGTAGAGGAACTTCCGATTCCTCAGAACCTCCTAATACTGATAAGCCCTACAATCTGGACCATGTGTCAGATCAATTCACTACCTTCAGTATCCACTTTAGTGAGCATCTATCTGTCTGTCGACTCCCACGAACTGGCATCAACAACTCTCTGCGGAAGAGAATTGCACAGGTTAACAACTCTCTGAGTGAAGAGGTTTCTCCTCATCTCAGTCCTAAATGGCTTACCCCTTATCCTTAGACTTTGACCCCTGGTTCTGGACTCCCCCAACATCGGGAACATTCTTTCTACATCTAAACTGTCCAGTCTCGTCAGAATTTTATATGTTTCTATGAGATCCCCTCTCATTCTTCTAAACTCCAGTGAATACAGACCCAGTCGATCCAGTCTCTCCCCATATGTCAGTCCTGCCATCCCAGGAATCAGTCTGGTGAACCTTCGCTGCACTCGTTCAATAGCAAGAATGTCCTTCCTCAGATTAGGAGACCAAAACTGAACACAATATTCCATGTGAGGCCTCACCAAGGTCCTGTACAGCTGCAGCAAGACTTCCCTGCTCCTATACTCAAATCCCTTAGCTATGAAGGCCAACATGCCATTTGCCTTCTTCAGCGCCTGCTGCACCTGCATGCCAACCTTCAATGACTGATGTACCATGACACCCAGGTCTCTTTGCACCTCCCCTTTTCCTAATCTGCCGCCATTCAGATAATATTCTGTCTTCCGGTTTTTGCCACCAAAATGGATAACCTCACATTTATCCACATTATACTGTATCTGCCATGCATTTGCCCACTCACCTAACCTGTCCAAGTCACCCTGCAGCCTCTTAGCATCCTCCTCACAGCTCACACCGCCACTCAGCTTAGTGTCATCTGCTAACGTGGAGATATTACACTCAATTCCTTCATATAAATCATTGATGTATATTGTAAAGAGGTGGGGTCCCATTACTGAGCCCTGCGGCACCCCACTAGTCATTGCCTGCCATTCTGAAAAGAACCCGTTTATCCCGACTCTCTGCTTCCTGTCTGCCAACCAGTTCTCTATCCACGTCAATACATTACCCCCAATAGTATGTGCTTTAATTTTGCACACTAATCTCTTGTGTGGGACCTTGTCAAAAGCCTTTTGAAAGTCCAAATACACCACATCTACTGGTTCTCCCTTGTCCACTCTACTAATTAAAAAATTCTAGAAGATTTGTCAAGCATGATTTCCCTTTCATAAATCCATGCTGACTTGGACCGATCCTGTCACTGCTTTCCATTTGCGCTGCTATTTCATCTTTAATAATTGATTCCAACATTTTCCCCACTACTGATATCAGGCTAACTGGTCTATAATTCCCCATTTTCTCTCTCCCTCCTTTTTAAAAAAGTGGCGTTACATTAGCTACCCTCCAGTCCATAGGAACTGATCCAGAGTCGTTAGACAGTTGGAAATTGATCACCAATGCATCCACTATTTCTAGGACCACTTCCTTAAGTACGCTGGGATGCAAACTATCGGGCCCTGGGGATTTATCGGCCTTCAATCCCATCAATTTCCCTAACACAATTTCCTGACTAATAAGGATTCCCTTCAGTTTCTCCTTCTCTCTAGACCCCCGGTCCCCTAGTATTTCCGGAAGGTTATTTGTGTCCTCCTTCGTGAAGACAGAACCAAAGTATTTGTTCAATTGTTCTGTCATTTCTTTGTTCCCTACTAAGAGAGGTAAGCTCTGAGACTGATCCTTGTATTTCACTGGTATGCTGATATGTCCTACCACAGGGATTTGATCTCCTGAGTAGCCTCGCAGCTCTATCTTCGATTTCTCCAATGGAAAATCACTCAACTTGTCGAGATACAGTGATTCCAGCACTATGCTCACAGATGCACCAGTGTCGATTTCCATAGGTACCTTGGTTCCTGCAACTTCTACTTGGATGACGATACTTCGCGAATTATTATTGGGTACCCTTGTGCTCATGATGAAATGTATTTCCAGAACCACCTCCGTCCTGCTGCTTCTCTTCAATGCTATGTAGTCTCTGGTGATTTCTACTTATAGCATTGTACATCGGTTTATTCTGCAGTCAGTATGCCTTTGCTAGATGCCCAGTTTCCTTGCAGAAGAAACACTCTGCCTTCACAAATGGACAACTTTTTGCAATGTGTTGTCCCAGGCACCGATAGCACGATTTCAATTTACTGTTACCATGGCCAGTTGCTGAGGCCTTGGGGCCCAACTGCCTTTTAGTTTAACCTGCAGGCAATTCACCTCGATTGTTTGATGACTGGAAATGGCGCGAAATTCTTGGGAGTATTTGTCGGCCATTTCCATTGACATAGCTGTCTGACAAGTTAAATCAAAAGTCAAGTTAGGGGTTGGAAACAACTTTCTTCTGATTGCTTCATTTTTCATCCCACAAACAAAGTGGTCATGCAATGCTCGGTCCTGAAAGTTTCCTAAATAACAGTGAATGGATAGCTTTTTTAATGCGACAATGTACTCACTGATACCCTCATCATTCAACTGATTTCATGTTCCAAAACGATAAATTTCAGCAATTTCCAGGGTCTCATGATTGTAGTGCCATTCTAATTTGGTTAGACTCTCCGTCAGTGGCATGTCCTTTGACTTGACAGGAACAAGCACATTTTTCAGGATTTCATACACCTCGGGGCCTGCTTCAGTCAGGAAAATAGCCCGTTTTCTTTCTAACACCACCTGGTTTTCATCATCGGGGACTTTGACGACACTATTTGCAGTGAAAAACATTTCTAGCCACTCCACATATGCTCCAAAAGTCTATCGGTCATGATGGAACTCACCCAAGCGCCTTATTATTCCCATAGGCTTGGACATTTGGACTCCAAGTTCAGCCAAGTGGGCTTGAAATTTATCTTGGAATTTTAACTGTGCTACAACACAAAGAACCTCTCAAAGTCTCTCTGTTGTTTGGCTGGAATCATCCACCAACAAAAATTTCAGCTAGGGAATCCTATTATCCTATCCTCACTCGCCAATGTGATATATTCTTATGACTTCTTCTTCTTAGGCAGTCCCTCGGAGACGAGGATGATGTGCTTCCATAATAAAAATGAGTTCTCAGGTGACTGAAGAGTCCAATGCGGGAACTACAGTCTCTGTCACAAGTGGGGCAGATGGTGGTTGGAGGAACGGAAGGTTGGGGTGCTTGGGTTGCCATGTGCTCCTTCCACTAATGATGCTTGGGTTGAGCTTGCTCTCGGCAAAGAAACTCAAGGTGTTCAGCCGGATGCTTTTCCTCCATTTTGGGCGGTCTTGGGCCAGGGCTTCCCAGGTGTCAGTGGGGATGTTGCACTTTTTCAAGGAGGCTTTGAGGGTGTCCTTGAAGCATTTTCTCTGCCCACCTGGGGCTCGCTTGCCGTGTTGGAGCTCTGAATAGAGCGCTTGTTTTGGGAGCCTCGTGTCAGGCATGTGGACAATGTGGCTGGTCCAACGGAGCTGATTGCATGTGGTCAATGCTTCGATGCTGGAGATGTTAGCCTGATCGAGAACACTGACGTAGGTGCGCCTATCCTGCCAATGGTTTTGCAGGATCTTGTGCAGGCAACATTGGTGGCACTTCTCCAGTGTTTTGTGGTGCCTGCTGTACATAGTCCATGTCGCTGAGCCATATAGGAGGGCAGGTACCACTACTGCTCTGTAGACCATGAGTTTGGTGCCGGGTTTCAGGTCTTGTTCTTCAAATACTCTCTTCCTCAGGCGACCGAAGGCTGCACTGACACACTGGAGGCGGTGTTGGACCTCGTCGTCGATGACTACCCTTGTTGACAGTAGGCTCCCGAGGTATAGAAAATGATCCACGTTGTCCAAACATTACTTACAAGATGGCTCTAATACATCATGTGACTTTTATTATATTTACATCAGCACTTACATTACCACAGTAGGCCACTCAGGGGAAGCTATATATTACAACATCCTCCCAAATGTTTGGGCTTAGAGTAATTCAATGCCAAACTTTGGCTGTCTTTCATGATTCGAGATTAGTTTCCCAGTTCGGATGTCGATTCATTGTTTCATAGAGTGACTGATGCAAATGAATACGAGTGGGTGTGCAGCGACGTCCGGCAGAAGAGCCTCAATCAGGAATTACATTGAACTAAATTAAGCAAACAACCTCAGTCTACAATAGCTGCACAAGTCCATTCAGTCATCTGTTCTTCAAATTTAACAATATAAATGGAACCAAGTAAAAAGTAAAAAATTGCAGATGCTGGATATCTGAAATATAAACAGAAAATGCTGGATACACTCAGCATGTTAGGCAGCATCTGTGAAGGGAACTGACAAGTTAAGGTTTAAAGTGTAATCCTTCATTGAGGAAGACTTCACACCTAAAACATGAACTTGTTTGTTCTCTCCACAGATGCTGACCTTTAAAAAATCAAATGATTAAAAAATCATTTCTTGCCCATCCGTAGTTGCCCTTGAAAAGGTGGTGATGGGCCTTCTTGTACCACTGCAGTCCATCTGGTGAAGGTGCTCCCACAATGCTGCTTGGTAGGGAGTTCCAGGACTTTGACTCTTCGACTATGAAGGAACGCAGTGTCTGAGTCAGTATAGAGTGTGGCTTGGAGGGAAACTTGGAGGGGAACTGAACTGCTGAGTATTTCCAGCATTTTCTATAAATGAAACGAATCTAATAACATTTTATCGTTTATTCGTCTTAACGTAATAATTGATAGAAGAAGGATGTTAAGGGCTATAGTCGCCTTCTGATGAAATCTGGAAAAATGGCAATATTTAATCAGTATGGATGTGATTGCTATTTGTGGCTATGTAACGTAATGGGATACAGGATTGAAATGTAAAATCTTATCCAAGGTGAAGTAAACACTACGGTGTTATTACAACTTTACCTCGGCTCCCTAGTTAATTATCTGGAGACTACAAGGGCACAGAACAATAGGAACAAAAGGCAAAATGCTGGAAATCTGAAACAAAATCAGAAAACACTGGGGACACTCAGCAGATCAGGTAGCATATCATGTCCCGGGAACACAAGTGGCTGCTCCCTTCCAAAAACTTTCCTCAGAAATGAGCAAGTCTCAAACTTGAATGTTGACTTGAACAACTTCAGATCACAAAAGAAACTCCAAGAACAGCACCGCCTCTTTCTTCTCAGATACTTTGCAGCCCACTGGTCTTAATATTGACTGTTAAAGGGGTCACTACTCGAAACGGCTACTTGTGTTCAATGGACAAATGCTGCCTGACACGCGGAGTGTCTGCAAGGTTTTCGGTTTTGGATTTGGCTTTGGCGATTTATATTTATAACATCTAGCTCTGTGCCAGGTATTTCGGTGCTATAAGCTTACAATGCAAATTTTGCTGCAAATTAATCCGCCCTGGGATATTTCAAAATAATGAAAACGAGAAAATCCTTCTTCATTTAGCTGATGCCTACAAAAAAAAACTGCTTGTGAGTGACGCAGGAGGAAAGTATTTAAAGGAAGATTAGAGCCCGCAAGACTCTAAATACAATTTCCCCCCCATTCAGACCGCATCAACCTCCTGTCCAAAGCCAGCGAGATTACATTAATCGGCACGACAGGCTAAAGACGAGAAGGCGCTGAGTGGCCAGGTACTGTTGCGTGTTCACGCTTCGCCCTGCCGTGTTCAGACCAGTGCTAAACAGACTGTTTGGGCAGGTTTTGTGCACTTTTATTGACAATTAAAGGAGGGAGCAATCCAACAGACCGGCCGGTTGCCTTGCTTTGGTTCTGTTCTTCTCGCCGGATGCACAGAGATGGGAGAATGGACGATACTAGAAAGGCTGTTGGAGGCAGCCGTCCAGCAGCATTCGACCATGATCGGAAGGTAAGAGGATTGTCAGGATCTGCAAAATCAGCAAATGAACATTTAACGCGTCGAAGTCACTTCGGGTGCAGCATTCATTCTGAAGACGTTAATCCATTATGTATCCATAATGATGGTTAGCTTTGCTAGTAGAATCCTTGCAATCCACATAGCCGAACATCTCAAGTCCAGGAAATACCAAAGGTACCTTGTAGCAGATAGGGTAGAAGTAAACATATGTTCAGAAGCAAATAGCTCGCCTGTAAGAAACCTGTGTAAAAATAACAGTTCGCGAATTCTTGCTGGCAATGAATGGATCTGTGCTTTGCTTTGTAAAAATAAGCTTCTCCTCCAAAGTTCTATATGTTGATGCTTTTTAGATTTGGGAGGGACGATGAATATAAAACGTGGGTGGATGTGTAGAGCAAATGTTCCCGACTTTCTCGCAGAAATATCTAGTGAATGCCCCTACTTTATAAATACCAATGTATCAATTGAATGAGTTAGATCGATGTACTTTTCTCCTTATAGGATCTTGCTGACAGTGGTGGTGATCTTCCGAATTCTGGTCGTGGCTATAGTCGGAGAGACGGTGTATGATGACGAGCAGACCATGTTTGTCTGTAACACTCTGCAGCCAGGCTGTAACCAGGCTTGTTATGATAAAGCTTTCCCAATCTCACATATACGGTACTGGGTATTCCAGATCATCATGGTGTGCACTCCCAGCCTCTGCTTTATAACCTACTCGGTCCACCAGTCCTCCAAACAGCGGGAGAGACAGTACTCCACCGTCTTCATCAGCTTGGACAAAGACAAGAAGCGAGAAGACAATAAGATTAAAAATACAATAGTGAACGGGGTTCTTCAGAACTCAGAAAATTCTACCAAAGAGACAGAGTCAGACTTTTTAGAAGTTAAAGAAATGCAAAACTCGGCTGCGAGGAACAGTAAAATGTCGAAGATACGGCGGCAGGAAGGAATCTCCCGTTTCTATATCATCCAAGTCGTTTTCAGGAATGCTTTAGAGATTGGTTTCCTGATGGGGCAGTATTTCCTCTACGGATTCAACGTCCCGTCGATGTACGAGTGTGACCGCTACCCGTGTATTAACAAGGTCGAGTGTTATGTGTCTAGGCCAACGGAAAAGACGGTGTTTCTCGTCTTCATGTTCGCGGTGAGTGGACTTTGTGTGGTCCTCAACCTGGCAGAACTGAATCACCTGGGTTGGAGAAAGATTAAAACGGCGGTGAGGGGGGTGCAGGAACGGCGGAAATCCATATATGAAATCAGAAACAAGGACTCGCCGCACAGGATAGGGGTGCCTAACTTCGGAAGAACTCAATCCAGCGACTCTGCTTATGTGTGAAGTTGCCATTTCCTCGCGCTTTCATGCGATGGTAACGTTATCTGAAAATAAACAAAGTCTACCAAGGATAACTCTTTGGCTACAGTCTTATTTACTTTGCCCATTTTAGAAGCTGCCAAATGGAATCTAAGCGTATCTTTGTCCTGAATATCAAATTGGACACAGTACATTCCCGCCTTGTCAAACGATAACAACTAGTAACTGTGCTATTTGATCTCACCTTCAATTTACTGTGCATTTAAAAACTTTCACGTGTAAATAGTTATTTCGAAACTGTAAACTTCTAATTAGCATAAGGAAGAAAAACCCTGCACAATATAGATGACGGAGGATTAGAATGAAATGACTTATTTCTGTGAAGAGACTAAATAACCACTAGGCATCGTGCGCTCACGTTATTTGCACTATCACTATACTTTGAGTAAAACTATTGATACTTTATATCATTGGCGCGGTATTAATGATATAACTGTAATGGGCTGCTGTACCCGCGCGCAGTGGTACCTCAGTGGCTGTTACTCAGTGATTCCCCTTTTTAAACGGTATATAATATAAATGCGATCTTTTTTTCAAGATAGCAGGTAAGTTCTGCTTGGAGGTGTGCGTTTTAGCACTAGCTAGTGAACCCTGTGTAGAGATGTTGGTACAGAGATCTGCAGTGGACTAACATTGTACATCTTTTAAAATAGGATTACTGTATATGTTCGGGTCAGGCAGCATCTGTGGAGAGAAAGAGGGTTAACCTTTCAGGTCGGTTCTCATGAAGGGTCACAGACCTGAAACGTTAACTCTGTTTCTCTGTTTCTCTCCACTGATGCTGCCTGACCCGCTGAGATTTACAGCATTTTCTATTTTTATTTCAGATTCCGCAGTATTTTGCTTTTGTACTGTATATGTTGTTCATTTAAATGTAGTCACGTACAGTTGAAATGAAGTCTTGTAGACAACTTATTTTGTACTGAGTGTCCCAGGTTTTGACGTGATTAGGGATTGTTGTCCTGTGCTTGCCTATCTGTCCCCACCGTTAACCTTAATTTATGTACATCTTTGTATCCGAGTTTATTTGAATTACCATATGAGAAACTTTTACATCTTCAACACACTGCTATAAAACACTGCGGCAGTCGAGTTTTTTTTCCATAGATGTTTAATTCCTATGTTCTGATTAGCTCCAGATGTATAGCTGGAAGGACCAAAGTACCTGTCAGGCAGTGAATAATTCCTTCCCCTATTATCAACCTCAACGCTGTTATAAGCTTCGAAGAGAAGGGACGTTATCCCAGGTGCCCTTGGCAATATTTATCCCATAAACAACATTACTAAAACAGATTGGGTGAAATTGGACTTGGGCTGGGGCGAAAAAAGAGCTAAATACGAATTTTCCGACATTGTAAGAAACACTGGAGCAGAATATTGGGCAGAACGTATAATCGACCACTGATACAATACTGCCTGTTTAGCATATCCTACCAATGTCGAATTTCATCATCCTTATCTTGTCATTATCTCAATGCTGTTTGTGGGAAATGTGTGCCAATTGGCTGCTACGTTTCCTACATTACAAAAACGTACTTATTTGGCTGTAAAGCGCTTTGGGACGTCCTGAGGTCGGGAAAAGGGCTATATAAATGCAAGTCTTCTTTCTTTTAACCTCAGAAATGTCATCGTGTTAATGTTGTTTCTTGAGTGCCATACCTTAAATGCAAGCAAACTCCAAATTAGCATAAACTTAAGCTAAGCAAGACTGACTTAAACCTACTTGTATGTGCTCTCTGATGTCACTTTGCTATCATTTATTTCCAGCATCTTGTTAGTTCACCTGTACGAATTGTCATACAAAAATAAAGTTTTGTAAGTGAAATGTTTGGTCTGCTTATTCAGGTCCAGTTACACAGAGAAATTGGAGAAAAAATCTTGTATCCATCAGCTGTCATCGAGACGATTTTAATATTTAATTTTTTGGGAAACAAAAAGGTTTGCATTGAGAACAAATATCAAAAATATTTTGAACATTCATAATCAGGAGGTACAATCTGTGAGGAGATCGGCTTTGATAACCCAAACTATCAAATTGATCATCATCATAGGCAGTCCCTCGAAATCGAGGAAGATTTTCTTCCACTCCAAAAGTGAGTTCTGAGGTGGCTGAACAGTCCAATATGGGAATTACACTCTCTGTCACAGGTGGGACAGACAGTCGTTGGAGGAAAGGGTGGGTGGGAAGTCTGGTTTGCTGCACGCTCCTTCCGCTGCCTGCGCTTGTTTTCTGCATGCTTTCGGCGACAAGACTGGAGGTGCCAGCGCCCTCCTGGATGCTCTTCCTCCACTTATGACGGTCTTTGGCCAGGAACTCCCAGGTGTCGATGGGGATGTTGCACCTTATCAAGGAGGCTTTGAGGGTGTCCTTGCAACGTTTCCTCTGTCACCTGGGGCTCGCTTGCCGTGTAGGAGTTCCGAGTAGAGCGCTTGCTTTGGGAGACTTGATAAGGAAACAATGAAGAATTTCTGATGTTCAGAGTTAAGGAAACAATAGCAATTTTGTGAGATGGAGAGAGAAGTAGAGCAATTCTCAACATGGGCAAAACACCTTAGCTACAAGTATACAAACCAGCTAACATTAAGGCTTGTTAAATTTATAATATCACTTTTACTACAGTGAATCATTTTGAGGTTGTAAATGTTAATTTGTTTGCATATAAATATTGCCTGTTTCTGTTTTATATTATAATGCACCAACATCAATTCAAACAAATCTTTATAGGAGAAAAATAACAGTGTGCTTCCTGTTGATGTACTACTGTGAAAACAAATCTCAGCCTCATGTCATTTTCAAATTAATGGCCTGGAAATTCTGGCCTCTCCGGGTCCGTACTGAGTGTCTACGGACCTGGGAAGGCATCGCAAAAACAATGCGCATGCGTTGAAAACTGGTTTTTCTGATCTGTCAAGCTGGAGCTTGACAGATCATCTGTGTATCGGGGACGAGGACATTTGCAAGGACAAGATTGCGGGATTTACCCAGCAAATGTCCTCAAAATTCTTGCGCTTTGTAAAAGCAGGTGCATAGCCTACTTTTACAGGCATTAGAGTTTAAAAACATACAAAAATATAATTAAATTAAATTAAAAGAACACATTTTATTTTTTTAAATCCTGCCACTACGTTAAATTTATTTTAAACCATAATTAAAAAAACGTTTTAAAAACTCGGAATTTTTTCTCTAAGATATTTATTAACTTTAATTTCAATTCATTTTAATTATGTGAGGTGTTTTGAAATTTTAATTTGGTGTTATTGTGTTTGTTTTTTTTCTCAATTAATAGCAATGAGAACTCGTAGATACGGAATTCCCATTGCTATTAATTGAGAATACGTTACCTGATTGATTGAGCAGTCACACGTGAATGCATCTTCTGCATTCGAACCTGGAGGACGAGAGCGCGCTTCACAGCATGGGAAGAGAAGGTCTCCCCACCGGAATCTCACGCTCCTCCGGGACCACCAGGTATCTACATAGAAATTTTTCAGGTCGGAGGCATCCGCCCGCAGGAAGCCTCTGACCACAATTTCAGCCCCAATGTCTTGCTATAGGTGCTGTACCAGCAATCCAACAACTTTGTGTGCTAGCAGATTTCAGTCATCATCCTAAGCATGAGAAAGTATATACATTTTAATATCTATGTATAAGAAAATGTCAATCACTCTATATGTGGGTTACTGCAATTTCATGGTTGAATTGGGAGTAAGATTATATTTCCGTCATTAGCAATTACAAAATGATATCCAGAGTTAAGGCTTCTACAGATTGTTGTAATAAGACTAAGTGGTTTTAATATGTTAATATAGTTTTAAGGTGAAGGCATTTTGGTTGACACGTACATGTTGGTTGATGAAAACAAAAAGCAAAATAATGCAGAACAGTTTGATGAAAGATCATCGACCTAAAACACTGGCCGTGATTTTGCTGCTCTCAGCTGATCTGTGGCAGGTGACATCGATGGCGGGTCCCAACCCTGCTGCTGCCTCCATCCCGGCCTCTGAAATGGGACTTGTTAAGACCACCCAGCGCATTTCCCGGCCAATTAGATGAAGCGGGTCTGGTGACATTATTTGATGATGTGTCATCAGCCAGTTTCCTTAAAGGGACCATGGCCAACTTTATTTTGACATTTATCTGTCAGTGTTCTACAGCACTGAACTGCTGCAAACACTGACAATCACTACACAGAGGTGCAAGGCTGCTTATGGAGGGAGTCACAGCACACAAGGAGGTTCTCTTCCTTTCCCATGGGCAGAAGAGACCTCCCCAAGAGATCATCACATCCTGGTTGCATATTGCCGAGAAAGGCACAAGCAGGGATGTGGTCAGGAGGACCTGGGTGCAGTGCCACAAACGTTTCAATGATCTCAGCAGATCATGTACCTTAGTACAAAGCCACACTCAACCTCATCCTGCTTTACCTCTCATCACATCCCCATCACTCTGCCTTCCCTACCCTACTTCTGCACTTCCTTACTCAAACCAATTTACCTTGCACCTCCACTCTCTCTATCTACATTATAACATCCCCATCTTACTAGCCACCCTTATCATAGAGCAATCATACCAACTGACAAGACACAAGGGTAGGCACTTGGGTGTTTTATACATGTTCATGTGAAGTTTCTGTTAATGTAGTGTCAAACATTGAAACCTTTATTTTCAATGCTTTGCGTTCTTGGACAGATTTGTATGCACCTTTGGAAGTGGCTTAGTGAGTTGCAGTGAATGGTGAGACATAGCGGTAACATTTTCAATGGTGATGAGTGTGAAAGGAATGGCTTGGTCATTGTAGGGATGCTTTATGGTGTCGGTGTGAGGTGGTGCCAACCTGGTGCATTTTGTGGCAGCCAGGATGTACAGTGTCAAGTGAAGCCATGGCGAGGCCATCCTTGGCCTCCTAGGCAGCAATGTGGTCGGGTGCTGATGCCCTCTGTCCTGTGCAGCATCAGGTAATTGCGGAGGTTGGTGGTGTTGTTGGTGCTGCTGGTGTGCCTGGTGCTTCTGGTGTTGGGGCTGATCGTGGTGAGATTCCGAGGACCAAGGTGAGAGAGTATAAGGGGCACCGATGCTGATGGAATAGATGGCAGGTGAAGTAGAGATGACAGAAGCAATCTGTCAATGGTGAGAGGGGTAATGAGGTCAGACTGGATGGAGACTTGTGTAAAGAGTTGCATCATGGTGATCTATTGTGGAAATGCAGTGATGAAGAGCTTGTGGCTAAAGGAAGATATCTCTGTAAGATGGGAGCTTTTACTGTACATTTGAAGCTGTCAACTCAACAGTTGATTCAATGGCCACTGAATTCCCGTCTCAGCTTGACAGACGTGGTCCATGACCAGTGTGGACCCTGTGGGTGAGCTGTCAAATGTAGAAGATGAGCTGAAAAACATTCTTAAGTGACTCTAAACAAGCCACTACTGACTGAATTGGGTATCTGGCCGCTGCGTGCAGTCTGCTCAGTGCTGACAGACCCGACATTTGGTAAAGGCACACAGCGGCAGGTCCACAGCGGGTTCCCTACCCACTGGGGAAACAAAACACTTCCCCACCTGACCCGCCACTGATCTCGCCCGCTGCCCCCACCCCCCCCGTCACCCTCGGAAAATCTAGCTCATTAACTGTTTCACGCTCTGCAGATGCTGCCTGACCTGCTGAGTGTTTCCAGAATTTTGTGTTTTTATTTCTTATCTGTTAATTGTTTGTTTTGTTTTGCAAGTGATCAATTAAGTTGAATGTGTCTTTGCAACTCATACAAATGCACCTGTATGAAACAGCTATTAGCAGGATTCTGCTGACATTCCAGGAGAGACACTGGGTCTGAAGACATTTACTTGTGTCTTTAATTTTATTTATGATTGACAACTTTACATGCTTTTTGAAAAATACATATTTGATTTTCTTTTTTTCTGAACTTCAAAAAGTACCAGGGATATATCTCAGGGAGTATGCTCCAAGTTCTTCTGAAGCCATTATGAGGAAGCTGGTCGGCTCTGTAGGAAATAGTCAAATAACCCTATGTAGGTGTAATGTTACGGGGTGGAGAAGGGATGTTTTGAGAGCTCCCACCCAGGTGGAAAAGTGGTGGTAGCGCCTCAAAAATGTTGGGTAATAATTTACCAACCCATTCCTATCGTTGCTGAGGCCGCCGTATTCTTCCTCCAGGCCTATTTTCTGTATCTAATAAGTAGATATGGATTCTGTAAGGTCCAGAAATCTGCGGTATTGTCTTTTCTACTTTATCTGTTATTATTAATAAACCTGTTCCATAGCTTATAGCCTAAATATGGTCAGGTAGAATCTACCATTTTCCTATTTCTAAGAGATCATAACAGTGCTTGTGACATATCCACAGTTAAATACAGTGACAATGGTTTTTATTTGACGCTAAGCTCACTACAATATTAATTATTGGCATAAAAAGACATACTCTGCTTTGTAAACGTACATTTTGGCATGTAACATGAGTGAAATATCTAAGAAAAGGGCCCAAAAACCTAACAGCGGTGGTACTGTTGGTATTGGAATAGTACTTACAGACCAAAAAACGGGCTATTCAAAGCTTTATATTTGAAGTAAACTGAGCTGTGTACAGCAGTGTACAGCAGGGTCACGTGGGAGGGAGGGTGTGGGTGTGGGTTGTGGGCTTGGGGCAGGCGATGGACGAGTCGCAGTGCGAGTATGTTCAGCCATGAACTCATTGAATGGCGGTGCAGGCTAGAAGGGCCGAATGGCCTACTCCTGCACCTATTTTCTATGTTTCTATGAATACAAAAGGTACTGATCAAGAGCTGGAATGGACTTGATTGGCTGTAGAGGAAAAGGACAAGGAAAATATTTACCAGTTGGAAGAGCTTAAACTCAAGGCAAAGGAGCATGAGATAGACTTGAGGTTGAGGAGAAGGAATTTCAGTGCAAATTTGAGGCTAAGGAGAAAAAAGGATTGGTACATTATGAGAAAAAAGAGGGCACACGCTTGAAACTGATGAGGAGGAGCCCCAGCACAAGTTGAAAGCACAGGCACAGGAGAAACAGTGATAACACATTGAGACTCTGTACATGGATTCTTAGCAAACTACCATAAGTGAGTCAAAGCAGTTTGAACAGAGAGGGTTCTGTCACTTTCCATTAAAGATGTTATATTTTCTTGCATGGATCCGAAGGGCAGTACAAATTATGAAATTTTAAAACATACTATTCTTACTTGCATTGAGAACAAAAATAAAAAATAGAAAGCAGATTCATAGGATTACATAGGATATACAGCACAGAAACAGGCCATTCAGCCCCACCAGTCCATGCCGGCATTTATGCTCCACTCGAGCCACCTCCTGTATTTCTTCATCAAACTTTATCAGCATAACTGTCTATTCCCTCCTCCCTCATATGCTTATCTAGCCTCCCCTTAAATGCATCTATACTATTCGCTCCAGCCACTTCCTGTGGTAATGAGTTCCACATTCTCACCACTCTCTGGGTAAAGAAGTTTCTTCTGAATTCCCATTTAAGAACTTAAGAACATAAGAACATAAGAAATAGGAGCAGGGGTAGGCCATATGGCCCCTTGAGCCTGCTCCACCATTTAATATGATCATGGCTGATCCGATCATGGACTCAGGTCCACTTTCCTGCCCGCTCCCCGTAACCCCTTATTCCCTTATCTCTGTCTTAAATTTATTCAGCTTCCACAGCTCTCTAAGGCAGCAAATTCCACAGATTTACAACCCTCTGCAAGAAGAAATTCCTCCTCATCTCAATTTTAAATGGGCGGCCCCTTATTCTAAGATTATGCCCTTTAGTTCTAGTCTCCCCTATCAGTGAAAACATCCTCTCTGCATCCACCGTGTCAAGCCCCCTCATAATCTTATACATTTCGATAAGATCACCTCTCATTCTTCTGAATTCCAATGACTAGAGGCCCAACCTACTCAACCTTTACTCATAAGTCAATGCCCTCATCTCCAGAATCAACCTTGTGAACCTTCTCTGAACAGTCTCCAAAGCAAGTATGTCCTTTGGAGACAGTTCAGAGATTTAGAGACCGCATGGATGAACTACAACAATTGTACATCCCTGTCTGGCGTAAAAATAAAAAAGGGAAGGTGGCTCAACCGTGGCTATCAAGGGAAATCAGGGATAGTATTAAAGCCAAGGAAGTGGCATACAAATTGACCAGAAATAGCAGTGAACCCAGGGACTGGGAGAAATTTAGAACTCAGCAGAGGAGGACAAAGGGTTTGATTAGGGCAGGGAAAATAGAGTACGAGAGGAAGCTTGCAGGGAACATTAAGACGGACTGCAAAAGTTTCTATAGATATGTAAAGAGAAAAAGGTTAGTAAAGACAAACGTAGGTCCCCTGCAGTCAGAATCAGGGAAAGTCATAATGGGGAACAAAGAAATGGCAGACCAATTGAACAAGTACTTTGGTTTGGTATTCACTAAGGAGGACACAAACAACCTTCCGGATATAAAAGGGGTCAGAGGGTCTAGTAAGAAGGAGGAACTGAGGGAAATCCTTATTTGTCGGGAAATTGTGTTGGGGAAATTGATGGGATTGAAGGCCGATAAATCCCTAGGGCCTGATGGACTGCATCCCAGAGTACTTAAGGAGGTGGCCTTGGAAATAGCGGATGCATTGACAGTCATTTTCCAACATTCCATAGACTCTGGATCAGTTCCTATGGAGTGGAGGGTAGCCAATGTAACCCCACTTTTTAAAAGAGAGAGAAAACAGGGAATTATAGACCGGTCAGCCTGACATCGGTAGTGGGTAAAATGATGGAATCAATTATTAAGAATGTCATGGATGAGGTCTCTACAAAAGATATTGGCTGGTGGTTTGAGTATCACAAAAAGGGGGGGGGAGTGGAACTGGTGTTGTATGGACAATAGGAGAGCACCATGGGTGGTACTTATCTCTGTCTCCATGCTGTCTGGTGGCTATTGATTAGCTATCAGCCGTTTCAGGCCAGGTTTAGCTGATTATGCAAACCGACAGTCTGTTGCAGAAATTTCTGGAAGGACCAGGACTCCATTTTGTTTTATATCAAAAAGGGTACAAAATACAGTGTGATACAGCTTAGATAAAAAATACATTTCCACATTTCCCATTTTGTCCTTCACAAGGACAACTTAATCTATTCTGATCTTGCACAGTCTCTCTATTTCCATTTCCAGACAAGACCCTTCAGTAGTTGTTGCTACCATAACCCTAGCAGTGGTCTCGGTAGGTAACACTGTTTTTCCCAACTGGCACAGCAACACTTAACCAAGACAAATAAAAGATATAGGGCGAAGACTATCAGCAGGAATAGGATCAAACCCTGTTCCACAGATCTCCCTAGGGATCCCAACCATCCCGATGCCCAACCCCACAATTAATGCGCATGTCCCTCCTTCTTTGGCTAGGAGATAATCTAAGGCCATACGATTTTGGAGAGCCACTGTTCGAATAGTTACCATTTCATCATTCATCCCTTCGAAGGCTTGGGAAGTTGCGTTGGCTGCTACTGATTTGACTAAATTAGCCAGTTCCCGTAACTGCCAGTCGTTTGATGCTATTCCATAGGGTGGCATCATTACCTTGAATATTCCATTTAGCCATGTCAAATCCCGTTTAAATCTATGACTTCCATAGGCATCCCTTAGAGTCTTTGTTGATCTGATAAAGGGTACCACATATCCTAAGTAACAGGACCCTGTCCAGTTGGCTGGTAACCATGGGTAGGCTTTATGGCCACAAATAAAGTAGGTGCAATTATAGGACGTCAACTCCTGGTCCTTTCGTGCCATCCATACTCGAGTGGTCTCACCTGAGGCTTTGTTATGGACCATCGTCCAGCTAATGGTTGCTATCTTTCTCCCATCAGTGGGATTTGCTGTGGCTTGCCATTTAGTCATTTGGGAACACTTGCTGCATCCCATTTCTGGTCCTTTAGTCTCATTACTCACTAGGCATATTTTACCTTCAGGATTCCCTATTCCGGGAGTAATACTTAGGAAGGGTGGCTGACAGTTATTATTAAAATTTGGCTGGTACCATCCCTGGAAGGTTGTAAGTTTATACCCTGCTGACCTCCATTCTGTTAGATCCTTCGTTTCTGACACCTTGGTTAGGTTTGTCCTATTTTGCACTATCAACCATTCTACCATTTCTGATTCGTTAAAGGGGACGGATCTTAGGGGAATACCCCCTTCGGAGTGGACAGGTACATGGGAACAAATCCAGCAATTAGACAAGTTTCTTTCTTGAGCATACTTATGACTCAGTGCCACAAATACGTTTACCTGCAGTTCCCTTCGTTTGTGTGTCTGTACCCCTGGTATAATCAATAATGCAAAGCAAAACCCTGTCAAGCTTAGCACTATCAGTCCCCATAGTCCATACAGTTTCTTATTCAGTCTTCCTTTTTCTGTTCCTCTGGTTCCTTGTTCCCTTCCTCCTGGTCGGGTGCCCTTTTGCAATGGGACGCATGGATCCATGTTGGTCTTTCCTTCACATTGATTGCAGTATTAGTCGCCAGCAACACCTGGTATGGTCCTTCAAATCTTGGTTGTAGACTGCTTTTTCTTTTAAAGATTTTGATGTAAACAAATTCCTTGGGCTCCAGGTTATGACACTTCCCTTCTGCTGGCTTGACTTGAGCATCTTTTACCTGCGAATGAAAGCTGGAAATACATTTGGTTAGTGCAATAAAATAATTCAACAAATTTTCTTCTATTTTGTGGATGTCCATTTGTTTTTCAGTAAATGGTGCTGTAAAAGGTAGTTGTTGGGGACGTCCCATAACTATCTCATGCGGTGACAGGCCTATTGTTCTGTTGGTTGCAGATCGCATTACCATCAAGGCTAAGGGCAGCAGTTCTATCCATTTTAGTCCAGTGTCATTACATAATTTGCCAGTTTATTTTTAAGCATTCCATTATATCTTTCAACAAGTCCAGCGGATTGTGGATGATAACTGCAATGAAAATGTTGGTTAATCTGTAAAGCTTTACACATTTCTCTTATAACAGTTCCTGTGAAATGTGACCCGTTAACACTAGAAAGCTTAGCAGGGATTCCGAAGCATGGTAAGATTTCTTTTAACAAACATTTAGCAACAGTAGTGGCATCGGCCTTTTTACATGGAAAGGCTTCAATCCATCTAGAGAACACATCTACAATAACGAATACATACTTGAATCCCATACACATAGGTAATTCAATAAAATCCATTTGTAACTGTACAAAAGGCCCCATTTGATTTGGGTGGGAGGCAGATTCTACTTTTTCCGTCTTACCCGGATTCATTGTCTGACAGGTAACACAATTTTCACAGATTTGTTTTGAAATTGCCGAAATACCTGGTGCATACCAAGTTGCCAAAATATAATCTGCCATCCCCCCTTTGCCCGCATGTGTGAATGTATAACACATCAGGCAATCCATGGAAGTAAGGATTTGAGCGCCACCACGCGGCCGTTGTGGTGAACCCCTATTCCTTCTGGATGTTTATAACATTGATCCTTCGTCCGGGTCAACACCTCCTCCATACCGGCCTGTGTCTGAAAGCACATCATTAATAGTGGGTGGCGGATCTGAGCAATTATTTTTTCTTAGTGGAAACAATGACACCTGCATCCCCCCTTTTGACAGAGCTGCTGACTTAGCTGCATTATCAGCTCTGGCATTCCCAAGTGCCACCTCATTCGACTGGCCTGTATGTGCTTGTCATTTGATAATGGCAAGTTTCAAGGGGCATTGAATGGCTCGCAGGAGATTTTCTACTTGTTCTGCATTCTTGATAGTGGTTCCTGAAGAATACAGCCAGAATACAGGCTTGAGTTAACGCAAACAATTCAGCTTGTTGGGCTGAAAAGGAGTCTGGAAGAAAGGCTGTTTCAACAACATTAAACTGGGTTACAATTGCATAAGCTGCTCTAGGTTGGCCCCTATCATTTCGTAAGGCTGATCCGTCAACATAGTACACTAGATCAGGGTTACACATTGTTACATCTGTTAAATTGATACGTGGTTTAGTCACTAATTCGGTTACCATTTCACATGAATGGGGTCCGCCGTCTTCTTCTGTGGGGAGTAGAGTGGCTGGATTTAAGGTAGTACATCTTTTAATGATAAGGTTCGGATTTGATAACAGTTCAACTTCATATTTAGTGGTTCTTGCAGAAGTTAGGTGTTGGGTGGCACATTTAGTAAGTAAAATCTCGACAGAGTGTGGGATGTATAGAATGATTTGATGATTTAGAGTTATTGTCTGAGCCTGTTGTATAGCGTAATAAACTGCTGCCAACGAAGGAAGACATCCTGGTAGTCCGCGTGCCACTGGGTCTAGTTGGGCACTGAAATACGCTACCGATCGCTGCCTGTCCCCATGTAACTGAGTCAAAAGAGATTGTGCAAAACCCGTCTTGTGATGAACAAATAAGTTGAATGTCTTAGTGTAATCTGGTAATCCCAAGGCTGGTGCTGAAGTGAGGGACTGCTTAAGATTCTGGAAAGCATTCTGGGATACTTCATTCCAAATCCTTCTTTAAGCATTGTGAGAATACAGTAGATTCATTCACAGCTCGTAGGTCTTGGAAAAACCTCCATTTGTCACTATTGGGCTTCTGAACCGGAAGAATCGGTGTGTTAAACGGACTTCTCATTTATGCTTATAGTGATTCACAGATCACAGAATGCAAAGTACTTGTTTTATAATTTTATTAAAAGGCTTCCAAACCCAAGATTTTTCCAATACACCCAAAATGTTTATCAAGGAGAATCACCTGAAATATCTCAAAATCCCAATTCAAATATTGTACTGCCAATCTTTTATTTAAAAATCTTCTTACTGAGCTAGAAGCTTTTGTGTCAAGGTTTTACACAAAGGACAATGGGAGCCTGCAGCCTGCAGCCTCGAGAGACCCACGCAGACTTCTTATTTTAAAAAGGCATTACAACTTCCCTTCCCCATTCTTTATCTCACTCCTAGACTAAATTTATGTCTTTCAACCCAATTTAATCAATGATTGCGTGTCTTCTTTCGACAAGTAAGTGAGTGTGTCAAATAAATTCTCTTTTTTTTTTAACCACCGGGACCATGTCTCAACAAACCTATCCTTTGTGCATTTCCTAGCTCCGTAACTTCTCATCCGAATAAATCCACACCTGCGTTTCTATTAAAATGTCTTAAACTTCCCACATACAGGACAATACTACGAAGGGTTAAAAAAACCTTCACTCTGTTTGAAAAAGTGGGTGGAACTAAAACAACAAGCAGTTCCACCACCTTTCCAAACAGGCTTTCAGACCCATGAAAAATTCCGCAGTCAAAAAAACCCACACAAGCACTCTCATTCAAAGACAGACATTCACAAAAGTCTCTCTTCATTCAACAAAGCTTATTGTTTGGCCAGCTCTATTTTTGGATCCATAAGTCACTATCAGATTCTTTTTTTTTTACATATTGGTTTACTTCCTCTGTTAATTTTACGTGGGCTTGAAGAATCGGAACCCAGGCCTTTTCTATTACTTTCCTTTTTTTTTTCTTTACCTCTTCTACCTGGGTCTCTGTTTATAAGACACTCCTTTAGACATGTTGTCCTCTCTAAATTAAATGAACCATCGGGTGGAAATGGCCTGTTTTCACCCTTAGTCCACTTTATCCATTTTATTTTGGGTTGTCAATTGAAGACTGACCACAATTCTGGAGCATAAAATAGGCTGGTGTGCCCTTTGGTGGTGTTTTACTTGCTCCGGCACCCATTCTGGATGATTAAGATTTTCCACAGTTTCTGATCTCACAATCCTGTCGGCCAACCAAGTTCTCTACGCCCATTTCTCCTGGCCGTCACGTGGCCTGAAAAGGCTCTTAATTCAGGCTCAGTCTGGGTGTGTGAGAGATGTTGGCATGAACCAACCATAGTTGATCAATCAGTTACTGTTTCTTTTCTCAACCTAGTGACTCTTCCCGTTTCTCTAATTGCAATATCGCACAAAGGTATTGAACATAACAGTATAACAAGGACAGCTAGGACAAACAACATTCACGCGAGTATACAAATCATAACCTTAAACTCTATCTCAATAAATAATCAATTCTCAGTCTGCGTTGTACGCCACTACAGACCGAGTCCTTAACTTATCCTAACAAAACTAATAAAACTTATGGTCCCATTACCTTAACTCTTATCACATAAGAACCGTCGATCGATTAGCGCTTTTTCCCCCCTAATCTTATCACATAATAACCGTTTTCCTAATCTTATCACATAAGAACCATCGATCGAATAGCGCTCTTCTTTTTTTCCATTTTCCTAATGAAAATCTCCCCGGGCTGTTCAAGATATTTCCAGGATCAGATCCCTTCTGCCTGCAAGCTGAGAAAGAAATGATCACAAAAATAACTTTAGCTTTCAAATGTCAAGTCTCGTAGATCGCAGTATCTCCCCTGTGGACAACAGATTACATATGCGATTCAACAGTGAAGAAACCTCTTGTGAGCAAAAGGCTCACCTTATTCTGGCCAATGAAGCCCTTCACTGAAGAGGCACTATGCCCGCATCCGTTTTACTCACAGGTTAGAGAGTAAGCGATCTCGGTGGAACCTCCAAGAAGTATCTGTCGAAATCTCGACTCACAATATACGACTCAGACACCTTCAGCTCCGGCAGAAGTTTCCTTAATTTTACTTGCAGCAAGGGAAAAGTCTCACCTAGTCAAAGGCTAAGTGGAGACCTCCGAAATGGTACAATTTCACGAAATATTTTTCAGTAAAAACCCAAGTTATGGCCTCTTCCTGTGTATTGGCTCTGTCTTGCAGTCAGTGAATACAGATAAAGAGTTAATTACTACATCTTTGTCCTGACATGGTTTCCAAATGTCTCCCTTTGTCAGGGTTATTAATTGGCCAGTCAGCCATTACTCGATGAGAGTGTGGCAATGAGCTATTACTGGCATTGCATTGTGTCAGGGTTGTCCAGTTTCCTGGTCAGTTATCTTTTTGCATGAAATGGATTATCCTTGTATCCTTAATACAAAGAGGTATCCTTGTTACCTCTTTAAAAATGCAAAGAGGTTGGTCAAGCAAGACTTTACCTTTGGAATCTATGCTGACTATTCATTATTATATTTTTAGTTTCTAGATGTTCTTCTATTTTCTCCTTTAATAGGGATTCCATTATATTTCCTAGCACCGATGTTAAGCTGGGTGGTCTATAGTTCCTTGGACATGTTCTATCTCCCTTAACTATAGGTATTACATTAGCTATCCGTCAGTCCTCTGGGACTACACTTTTTTTCTAATAAATTATTAAGTATGTGTAGTAGTGCCTCTGCTCTAGATTCTTTTAAAATGCGCGGATTTACCCTCTTTGAGTTTGATTGGTTTATTTAATATTTCTCCTCTTTATTTTAAATGCAGTTATCCAATTTCTAATCTCATCATTCAATGTGTTGTCCACTTGATCTGTCTCCCTGGTAAACACTGAAACAAAGTAATCATTTAATATTCTATAGTAACTTTCAAAAGGGAATTGGATATGTACTTGAAAAGGAAAAATATTGCAGTGCTATGGGGAGAAGGTAAGGAAGTAGGAGTAATCTGATAACGCTTTCAAAGAACTGGCATAAAGACGATTACTGATTATGACTCAATGCGTGAAGCATAAGGAAAACATTGTAAAAGTTACAGAAAGTGATTAGGTGGAAAAAAGATGATTAACTGACAGAAATGGTAATAGCGTGGGACAAAAGGAGTCATGATGAATGAAATTAGAGAAATAATTATATATCAGAGTCAGAGCTTGCATGAATGGTGAAAGCAGAATAGCAGAGGGAAAGGGAAGCATGAAACAATTGGCAAAGCATAGCAGACTCTCGTGGCTCAGGAGTGTGGTGGATGCAAAAATCAAGTTGGCACCAGGAATGCAGTCCACCCTGCCACTGGGGAACCCTAATGTGGCTTGGGTGATTACTTTGCTGATCACATTTGTTCTGACTGTAAATAGGACCCTAAGGACCAGGTTACTTGCCACTTTAATTCTCCGTCTCACTCCCACTCTGAACTCTCTGACCTTGGCCTTCCAATGAGGCTCAATGCAAGTTCCAGGAAAAATGCACCCGTGTACCGACAGGGGAGCCCATCCCAAGGACTTCTCCCATTCCTGGAAGCACTGGTAAATCCATCCTACATTACCAGCACCTGCTGTCAGAGAACATGGAAGCTGTGGTTAAGGTTTGAAGTTGTTAAAATCAATGTTAAGGCTAGGAGACTGCAAAGAGCCTTGGAGAAAGATGAAGCATTTTCCCTGGAATTTGCATTGAGCTTGTTGAGTTGGGAGTGGCTTAGCCAGTCACATGATGTTCACAAGACTCAATAAAACCCCAGCCAGTTGGGTTCGGGGGATCCACGATGAGGCAGGTGGTTGTGAACCTGGTGGATGAACTGGTAATGTGATTGTTAAACCGTTTGTAATAAACCAACTAGTTCTTAATAACAATGTGTTGCTATGAATTCTTAAGCAAAGAACCCATGAAGCAAATACATTACACTCATCATATCATATAAAAAAGCAGGCATAGCTGGGACCCATGTTGCCCTTCATAATGGCACCTGTTATGTAAAGAAAGTGACTGGAGTTAAAGGAAAGGTTGTTCAATGTGAGAAGAAGTTGAGCCAGGCAGACAGTGAAGGAGTGCTACAAGTTCAGAGGAAGATAGATTAGAGTGAGTAAGGGTAGTGGAGAAACTGACATAGCTGGTGTCACATCAGTAGTTTTGAATTAAAATATTAGTAGAGGGTAAGGAGGCCAGAGGGAGGGTTCTAGGTGGAACATAAATTCTAAAGGGTCCGCTTTGCGGGGGGAACCTCCTGGCCAAAAAAATGGCCGCAAAAGCGAAGGTGGCAGAAGAAAAGCTCAGCATCATGCCCACTTTGAAATCCGGTGAGGTGGGGATTAAGATTAAGTTGAAGCCTTTGCTGAGGACGGATCAATGGAATATTAAAGTGCCTAACCCATCCCTTCACGTGGTGCCATGCTTTATTTTAGCTATATACTGTGTACTTCCAACGTTCTGAGTTTTTATTTTAATTTAATTCTAATTTAAACTGTTAAATGGACTGTATTAAGCCTTTTGAAAGGGACAGTTACCATTCAAAAGCGATTTAGATATGGCAATTAATATTTGCAGCATGCGCCAAAGTGCATTTCGTGATTGATGTTATGGCCAAAGGAAATCAGTTGAAATGCATCATATAAAATGTAAGTGTATTTACAGTTAGGGCAGGCATGGTCAATGTGATCTGATTTTGATCACCTGTGGAGGTCGGGGAGAAATTTTCCAGACTATCCCTCCCTTTATTGGCCCTGGGGTTTTTTTTTGCATCTCCATTCTCCAGGCATCTTAAGTGTGGGGCAGGCTAGCAGGAGGAGCCCGTCGTGTCCGTGTTGCATTGACACCAATATCCACTGGTTCCATCCCCGCAGCCCCGGCGCCTGGTGACGTGTTTGACACGTTTTAATTTCTGGGCTTGCAACGCGGCCAGAGTGACGGCGGACGTTCAGAACGTCAGTCTTACTGCGTCTCCGTGACAACGCGTCGCGCGGTCGCTTGGTTACCGCGCGAGCCTCCCATTCGGAGCCCATCAAAGTGCCGGCGTGTGTATCGGACTGTGAGCTGCTGGCGAGTTGAGGCTCGAGGGTGGAACGCGACCCGGAGACTCTAGGGAGAGGCTTTCGCTGCAGTGGCTGGCTGTGAGCCGCGGGTCTCCGGCTCGACCCCTTCCCCTCCCGTCCAGCTCTCTCCTGCACTGTGTGCGCGGCCAGATCAGGTTAGCAAAGGATGAAACTCTACCCTGCCGCTTCACACGAGCTCCACCTCGTCTCCAGGCAAACTTCTTTAAGTCTCCAGGCAATTTGCTGTGTTGCCTAAAATTGCACCCAAGGTAGCCCGATTTGCGGAAAATGTTACTATTTTTCATACCTGTATGATTCTTTTTCTTCAAACTTCCTTTTGTTGTGTTTTTGTATTATAACATTAGGATTTTAAGGGAGAATTGAGTGGACATTTGAGGGAGTGGGTGATAGCTTTTAAGACTGAGCAGATAGAGTGCAGAGTCATTTTTGGGCTTGCATGTTCCTAGGAACAATATTTGCTAGTTCGATTATGTTTTGATTGTACATGCTGAGTACCAACCTATTCCACGCGCCACACAACACATGCAAGGTGTAGGTTTAAGGGAGCTGTACTATTTGTAGTCTAAAATAGCTGACAAAACTAATAAACTATCTATGCTGTTATCCTTGGTAAATTGAAGAATTTAATTTTAAAAAAATACAGAAAACACTAGAACTACCCAACAGGTCAGGCAGCATCTGAGGAGGGTAAAATAGAGCAAAGTTTCTCGGTGCTCAGCGCCCTCCCGGATGCACTTCAGCTACTTAGGGCGGTCTTTGGCCAGGGATTCCCAGGTGTCAGTGGGAATGTTGTACTTTATCAGGGAGACTTTGAGGGTGTTGTTGTAATGTTTCCTCTGCCCACCTTTGGCTCGTTTGCCGTGAAGGAGTTCCGAGTAGAGCGCTTGCTTTGGGAGTCTCATGTCTAGAATGCGAACAATGTGGCCAGCAGCGGAGCTGATCAAGTGTGGTCAGTGCTTCAATGCTGGGGATGTTGGCCTGGTCGAGGACGCTAACGTTGGTGCGTCTGTCCTCCCAGGGGATTTGCAGAATCTTGCGGAGACATTGTTGGTGGTATTTCTCCAGCGACTTGAGGAGTCTACTATACATGGTCCATGTCTCTGAGCCATACAGAAGGGTGGGTATTACTACAGCCCTGTAAATCGTGAACTTGGTGGCAGATTTGAGGGCCTGGTTTTCGAACACTCTTTTCCTCAAGCGGCCGAAGGCCGCACTGGCGCACTGAGGCGGTGTTGAATCTCGTCTGGTAGCCAATCTCCACAAATAGCAATGTGATAATGACCAGACAATCTTTTTTTTAAGTTGATTGAGGTTGATTGGACAGGACACCAGGGATAACTCCCTTGCTGTTCTTCAAAATAGTGCCATGAGATCTTTCACATCCACCTGAGAGAGCAGATAGGGCCTCGGTTTAATGTCTCATCTGAAAGATGGCACCTCTGACAGTGCAGCATTCCCTCAGTCCTGACCTGGAGTGTCAGCCTAGATTTTTATGCTCAAGTCGCTGAACTGGAACTTTAACCCACAACCTTCTGACTCAGAAATGAGAGTGCTCCCCACTGAGCCACGGCTGACAATGTAATTCACAATGGTAAATAGTGACACAAAAGTGTGACCAAAATTTAGGACAACAGGAACTAAGATTTGTGGATAGGAAGTGTGTGCCCTATGCAAGATTTTAATATTCAGATTGTTTTGAGCCCTAAGGCTGTAGAAATAGTTAGCTTAAATGAATCCATTTTAACCGTTGTAAGATGTTCGGATCTCAGGGATCCACAGTATCCCTATAACAAGTGTCTAGCTTTATTTACAAGACTAACCAAATCCATCAAGAGATAGATAAAACTAACAGATCAGGGAGAAATTAATGATGCTCCATCATCAGTTCTGGTATGGTAAGCCCGTCATGTGTTTACCCTCTCCTGTAACACCACTGATACATTTTCTTGTGATATCTGATTTTCAAGATACACTTTCTGTTTGTCTATTTATCTATTGTTTTGATATATATTAATGACCTGGATTTGGGCATAATTTCAAAGTTAGCAGACGACACAAAACTCTGAAATGTAGTAAACAATGAGGAAAATAGGAACAGACTTCAGGAGGACATAGACAGACTGGTGAAATGGACAGACATGGCAGATGAAATTTAACAGTAAAGTGTGAAGTGGTACATTTTGGTAGGAAGAATGAGGAGAGGCAATATAAACTAAATTATACAATTTTAAAGGGGATGCAGGAACAGAGAGATCTGGGGGTGTATGTACACAAAGCTTTGAAGGCAACAAGTTGAGAAGGCTGTTTAAAAAAAATATATGGGATCCTTGCTTTTATTAAGAGACATGGGCTGGAATTTTGCCGACCTGGGCAGTGGTGGGTTGCACCCCTGCTGCTGGCTCCATCCTGCTGCTGAAAATGAACCTGCCTTAATGGGGTCTATTAAGCCCACTCAGCATGTTACCCTGACCCAATGTGATGGAGCGGGTCTGGTGACATCATTCATGATGCGTTTTCAGCTGGCATCTTTAAAGGGACCATGGCCACATTACATTTGATGTTTAATCTAACACAGTGCTGCCAGTGCACAACAGCATTGGAGTGCTGCAAATACTGACTGCATAGGGGCACAGGGCTGCACCAAGGTTCTCCGATGACTCCCTCTATATACTTATGGAGAGAGTCAGAGCACGCAGGGAGGTCCTCTTCCCTTCCGATGGGCGGAAGAGACCTTCCCAGGAGACCAAGACAGCCTGGTTGCAGATTGCGGATGAGGTCACAAGCAGGGCTGTGGTCAGGACAGGTGCAGTGCCGCAAACGTTTCAATTATCTCATTAGATCAGGAAACGTTAGTACAAAGTCACACTCAACTCCATCTTGCTGTGCCTCTCATCACATTCCCATCACTCGGCCTTTCCTACCCTACCCTACTCCTGCACATCCTTACTTACACAAACATACCTTGCACCTTCACCCACCCATCTCTCTCTATCTATCTATATTATCACATCCCCATCTCATTAGCCACCCCTCACACTCGCCCTCATCGTAGTGCAATCATACCAACTAACAACACACAAGGGTAGCCACTTGGCTGTTTAGTCCAATGTTTACGGGAAGTTTCTGTTAATGTGGTGTTAAACATTGAAACCTTTATTTTCAACACTTTCTGGTCCTGGATAGAATTGTGTGGACCTTTGGAAGTGGCTTATTGAATTGTAATGAATGGTGAGACATAACGGTACCCCCCTGCAATGGTGAAAGGAATGGCTTGGTCATTGTAGGGATGCTTTATGGTGTTGGTATGGAGTGGTACCAACCTGGTGCACCATGGGTGTACAGCATAAAGTTAACTAAATCTGGCCACGATGAGGCCATCTCTGGTCTCCCAGGCAGCAATGTGGTCGGGTGCTGATGCCCTCTGTTCTGTACAGCATCAGGCGATTGTGGGGAAGGCTGGTGTTGTTGTTGGAGCTGCTGGTGTGGTTGGTGTTGGGGCTGATTGTGGTCGTATTTGAGGACCAAGGTGAGACAGTATAAACAGCACCAATGTTGATGGAATAGATTTCAGAGTTTTCAAGTAAAGAGCTTTCTGTCAATGATGAAAGAGTTCTACCAATAAGGTGACACTGGATGGAGACTTTGCTGGAAACACTTGTAGCCTGTAGAATCTGTGCTAGAAATGGACTGAACAACCTCCTTTGCCTGAGGAAAGTGATTATCTGTCAGTTGGAAGCTTTTACTGTACATTTGATGCGGTCAAGTAATCAGCTGGAGCAATGGCCACTGAACTCCAGCCTTAGATTGACAGATGTTGTTCCCGAGCTGTGTGAATCCTGTGGCCATTCAGGGAAATTTAAAAAGTAAGTGAAAAAAGGCTGTTACATGCTTGTAAACTGCCTGATAATGATTTCAATTGGGTCACCCGTCGCAGTCGGTCGGTCGGCTCTGCGATGACAGATGCTCGTGGGGGCGGGATGACAGTGGGTTCCTGACCTCGCTGTCAAAAATAATAACTTTCCCACCCGACCCGCCACCGATCTCACCCGCTACCACCCCGGAAAATTCCAGACATAGAGTGCAAAAGCAAGGAAGTTATGCTAAACCTTTAGAAAACACTTGTTACGCCTCAGCTGGAGTATTGTGTTCAATTCTGAGTGCCACACTTTAGGAAGGATGTTAAGGCCTTAGAGAGCGTGCAGAAGAGAATGACTAGAATGATACCAGGGATGAGGAACTTCAGTTATGTGGAGATACTGGTGAAGCTGGGAATATTCTCCTGGGAACAGAGAAGGTTAAGAGGAGATTTGATCGAGGTGGTCAAAATCATGAACAATTTTGATCGAGTAAGTAAAGAGAAACTGTTTCTAGTGGCAGAAGGGTCGGTAACAGGGGACACAGATTAAAGGTGATTGGCAAAAAAACAATAAGCAACATGAGGAAACATTTTTTTTGCACAGCGAGTTGTTATCTGGAATATGCCGCCTGAAAGGGTGGTAGAAGCAGATGTAGTGGTAACTTTCAAATGGGAATTGGATAAATACTTGAAGGGCAATATTTTACAGGGCTACGGAGAAAGAGCGGGGGAGTAGGACTAGGACTAGTTGGATAGCTCTGCCAAAGAATCAGTCGGCCGCTCGGTCTGCCTATTGTAATTGAATTTTCTGCCCATTATTTGCACATAATTCTTTTATACTTCAGTCAGTGTATGTGACATTGTCATTTGCAGGATGATAGCACCAAGCCTGGCCCATCAACTTGTAGTGCGAGCTTATTTTTTGTGTGAAAATATTGTAACACTTGTCGTGGAAATTTTGCGATAATTTGTTTTACTTCTCTAAAAGCTTTATCAAAGTTGGTAACGCTCCATCTTCAGCATTAATCTTGCGGCAAAACGAATAAGATATTCAACTTGTCCGTGAGCTCGTTTTTTGTCTATGATAGGTTTATGTTTTGAGCAATTTCAATCTTTCTGGTGGGTTGACTCTCTGTAAATTAATACTTCTTGGCATCTATCCTACTTTTTTGTCTTTGAATTTTATTGCTATGACCTCCAGAATTATCTTCCGTCCCTACCCATTTCAAGTAACCTGGAAAATATCTGTACTGTTTCCAATCCCTTCATCATGTTAAAAACCTCAATCATTTCCCCTCAACTGTATATTTCCAATGTAAATAATCTTGCAGCCTTTCCTCATAACTAAGAGCACAAGATTTGGTGTCATGCTGCTCATTCTTTTCACCTCTACACCTTCTGATTCAGAGGCAGGAATGCTACCACTAAGCAAAGGCTCACTTTAATTATGGGCTACATAAGAACATAAGAATTAGGAACAGGAGTAGGCCATCTAGCCCCTCGAGCCTGCTTCGCCATTCAAAAAGATCATGGCTGATCTGGCCGTGGACTCAGCTCCACTTACCCGCCCGCTCCCCATAACCCTTAATTCCCTTATTGGTTAAAAATCTATCTATCTGTGATTTGAATACATTCAATGAGCTAGCCTCAACTGCTTCCTTGGGCAGAGAATTCCACAGATTCACAACCCTCTGGGAGAAGAAATTCTTTCTCAACTCGGTTTTAAATTGGCTCTCCCGTATTTTGAGGCTGTGCGCCCTAGTTCTAGTCTCCCCTACCAATGGAAACAAACTCTCTGCCTCTATCTTGTCTATCCCTTTCATTATTTTAAATGTTTCTATAAGATCACCCCTCATCCTTCTGAACTCCAATGAGTAAAGATCCAGTCTACTCAATCTATCATCATAAGGTAACCCCCTCATCTCCGGAATCAGCCTAGTGAATCGTCTCTGTACCCCCTCCAAAGCTAGTGTATCCTTCCTTAAGTAAGGTGACCAAAACTGCACGCAGTACTCCAGGTGCGGCCTCACCAATACCCTGTACAGTTGCAGCAGGACCTCCCTGCTTTTGTACTCCATCCCTCTCGCAATGAAGGCCAACATTCCATTCGCCTTCCTGATTACCTGCTGCACCTGCAAACTAACTTTTTGGCCCACCGCTGCCAGAATTTGTTCTGCGTAACACTTGCATTCTGTCAGCACAAGCATGGAGCAGTGTGTGGCAACTGTGTTACAATGGGGCCATTTTTCCAAAAGAGTTTCATGCACAAGGACCCCCAGGTCCCTCTGCACTGCAGCATGTTGTAATTTCTCCCCATTCAAATAATATTCCCTTTTACTGTTTTTTTTTCCCCCAAGGTGGATGACCTCACATTTTCCTACATTGTATTCCATCTGCCAAACCTTAGCCCATTCGCTTAACCTATCTAAATCTCTTTGCAGCCTCTCTGTGTCGTCTACACAACCCGCTTTCCCATTAATCTTTGTGTCATCTGCAAATTTTGTTACACTACACTCTGTCCCCTCTTCCAGGTCATCTATGTATATTGTAAACAGTTGTGGTCTCAGCACCGATCCCTGTGGCACACTACTAATCACCGAATTCCAACCCGAAAAGGACCCATTTATCCCGACTCTCTGCTTTCTGTTAGCCAGCCAATTCTCAATCCATGCTAATACATTTCCTCTGACTACACGTACCTTTATCTTCTGCAGTAACCTTTTGTGTGGCACCTTATCGAATGTCTTTTGGAAATCTAAATACACCACATCCATCGGTACACCTCTATCCACCATGCTCGTTATATCCTCAAAGAATTCCAGTAAATTAGTTGAGCATGATTTCCCCTTCATGAATCCATGTTGCGTCTGCTTGATTGCACTATTCCTATCTAGATGTCCCGCTATTTCTTCCTTAATGATAGCTTCAAGCATTTTCCCCACTACTGGTGATACTTCTGGATTTAGATTTAGCCTACAGTCTGTCACATTACTGTACTCGTTCACTATGTTTATAAGTAAAGTATTAGTAACTTGGATTATCTTTACATCTCTTATTACCAAGCCTAGTTTCAAACAAACTTTATCACCTTAATGTCAAGGATTCAACACTTGGAATTTACCCCATTGGATGACTGCTCATTTCCTTTGTCTGGCCTGACTTTGTGTTTTGCAAAAGGTAAGTTTAATATGTAATGCCTCTAATGACTTGTGCTAATTTTTTTCACATTGCTTCCATTTATGATATTGTCTTGTGCACTGTTATTATTAAAATATATTTTAGTGTTGGCAAACATAATCTCTTCACCGAATCATCATTATCTTCGAATACATAGTTCATTTGGAGATAATTCCTCTGTCATAATTATTATCCAAATCATGCATCATTTTCTTTTGCTGTTTGTATCTACTACAAATATTGTAGATCTACACCCGATATTCTCTCGTGTTCGTTGGTCACTCACGTAAGCAGCCCTGTGTCCCATATAATCTGGAATGTTCCTAATGTCTAGTTAAACAATAGTACGACCTAGGGATCATAATAAAAGTCTCCTCGATGTATTTGCTTGATACTATCATCTCATACAGAAGGTAGACCGAAAATCAGTCTAGAAAGATGAAGCCAATTATAAACCAAAAACTGGTTCCTTTTGCACAAAATATATATGAATGAATGGTAGAAAATAGATTTACTTCACTGGAAAACCAATCATTGTACCATACAAATAAAAATATACACAATTCTGCTCCGTTATGGGCTAAGCACACGTCAATAGTCCCTGAGCCAACTGGAACATAACTTCCTGTTACAGGCTGCATACATTCATACCTCTCATCTGGAAGGAGGAGAGCATGCCGGGAGATCTGGGATTTGTAGTAATCGTGACCATCTTTAAAAAAGGGGACAAGTTCGACTGCAGCAACTACAGAGGAATCTCCCTGTTGTTAGCCACTGGGAAAGTCATCACTAGGATCCTCCTCAACTGTCTTATCCCTATGGCTGAGGAGCTCCTCCCGGAGTCACAGTGCGGATTTCATCCACTATGGGGCGCAACGGACGTGATCTTTACGGCGCGACAACTGCAAGAGAAATGCAGGGAACAGCACCAACCCTTGTACATGGCCTTCTTTGAGCTTACAAAGGCCTTTGACACTGTTAACCACGAAGGACTATGGAGCATCCTCCTCCGTTTCGGCTGCCCCTAAAAGTTTATCACCATCCTCTGCCTGCTGCACGACGACATGCCAGCCATGATCCTGACCAACGGATCCACCACAGACCCAATCAACGTCTGAACTGGGGGTCAAGCAGGGCTGCGTCATCGCGCCAACCCTCTTCTCAATCTTCCTAGGTGCTATGCTCCACCTTGCACTCAACAAGCTCCCCGCCGGAGTGGAACTAAATCATAGAACTAGTGGGAACCTGTTCAACCCTTGTTGTCTCCAGGCCAGATCCAAGACTGTCCCATCATCTGTCGTCGAACTACAGTACGTGGACGCCGCTTGCGTCTGCGCACATTCAGAGGCTGAACTCCAAGTCATCGTCACCATCTTCACCGAGGCGTATCAAAGCATGGGCCTTACACTAAACATCCATAAGACAAATGTCCTCCACCAACCTGACCCCGCCACACAGCACTACCCCCAGTCATCAAGATTTACGGCGCGGCCCTGGACAATGTGGACCACTTTTCATAGCTCGGGAGCCGATTATCAGCAAGAGCAGATATCGACGACAAGGTTCAACACCGCCTCCAGTGCACCAGCGCAGACTTTGGCTGCCTTCGGAAGAGAGTGTTCGAAGATCAAGCCTTCAAATCTGGCACCAGGGCTGTAGTGATACCCGCCCTCCTGCATAACTCAGACGTGGACCATATACAGTAGACACCTTAAATCACTGGAGAAATACCACATCGCTGTCTCTGCAAGATCCTGCAAATCCCCTGGGAGGACAGACGCACCAACATTAGTATCCTCGATCAGGCCAACATCCCCAGCATCGAAGCACTGACCACACTCGACCAGCTCCGTTGGGCAGGCCACAGTGTCCGCATGCCGGACACGAGACTCCCAAAGCAAGCGCTCTATTCGGAACTCCTACACGGCAAGCAAGCCCCAGGTGGGCAGAGAAAATGTTTCAAGGACAGCCTCAAAGCTTCCTTAGTTAAGTGCAACATCCCCACTAATACCTGGGAATCTCTGACCAAAAACCGCCCTAAGTGGAGGAAGAGCATCCGGGAGGGCTCTGAGCACCTCGAGTCTCATCACCAAGAGCATGGAGAAAGCAAGCACAGGCAGCGGAAGGAGTGTGTGGCAAACCAGGCTCCCCACCCACCCTTTTCTCCAACGACTGTCTGTCCCACCTGCGACAGAGACTGTAATTCCCGAATTGGACTGTTCAGTCTCCTGAGAACTCACTTTTGGAGTGGATGCAAGTCTTCCTCAATTTCGAGGGACTGCCTATGATGATGACATTCATGCCTAGACCCAGAGTCTCTCAATCTCCCTGACTGACTAGAAATCTCTATGTCTATTACTGTACATTGCTTCTATTTATGATATTGGCTTGTGCACTGCTTGCCAGTTCTGACGAAGGGTCATCGACCTGAAACGTTAACTCTGTTTCTCTCTTCACCGATGCTGCCTGACCCGCTGAGATTTCCGACATTTTCTGTTTTTATTACTGTTCCAGACTCGCTTCTCCAGAGACAGAGTGAGAGAGTAACGAATAAATAAGCAATGACTGTTCTCTGACCCCCTCCCCCAACGATGTGTGATGAGGTAAAAGCAGAAAAAGCTGGAAATCTCAGTGGGTCAGGCAGCATCTGTGGAGAGAAACAGAGTCAACATTTCAAGTCGATGACCCTTCGTCAGAATCAGCAGTATTTTGCTTTTGTGTTGTGATGTGTGATGAGGATTGGTTTGCTAAGCTGCCAATCAGCATTAGTACTTTGAATGATAAACCACATTCATTGAGGATGCTGCATTGTCTGATCAGCCATGTGCCCTCCCACCCCCAACTGTCAGGTGTATTGTATGAAGTCCCATTCTGGCATCATTATACAAACTGCTGTGGGATGTGCTCAACTACTCCCCATTGTTTCAATGCTGATGCAATATGCAAATATAAACATTTTGATGTCTTCTATCTGGGCTCCTACCTAATTATTCTAATAAACATTCTAAATGGCTTGTGTAGCTCTAGGAGTTAACTCCCTCTAAGCCAAATCTAAATTCATAGCAATATCATAATATAGTAAAATCCCTTCCAGGCCATATAGGTAAAGTTCCAAAACTTGACAGTATCGTTTTCTTGAATACCGTACAATTGCAGATTGTCCATTTTTCTACACTTGTGACATTTAGCATTTACAACTGGGCAGTTTTCCTTGCTTGTAGCAGTCAGCCACATCTATTACATGTAATACATTTCTTTTTGTGCTTGAAATCTGATCATCTACATCACTGCCGACTCTAATGTCCACTTTGCATCTAATGACAGACATGCACTCAAAGCCTCATCTAGTATTTCCACTACTTGTTTGTTCTTAATTCTTCGGATACAATTCAGAGCATTGTGCTAACCCGTGAAGTTTATTAATTCCACTGCAGGCCTCCATGTTGCTTTTCTTCTTTTATGGAAATTTAGCTATTTCATAAGTCACATTTTTCTTGATTGTGAAATACTTCTGATCTTTCCCATCATTGCAAAATGCTTTTTACTTTCATCTGTCAAGTTGAATGATCCACGAATGTCTTCTGCTTTATCACACATGCAATAAATGAATGGCCTGGATTTTTCAGTCAGCGGTGAAGGAACGGCACTCACTGTTCACCTCGCTGACAGCTGCCCACAAAGTTTTCTTGGGCTTTTGAGTGGAGACTTGCTCCAATCCGGCATCTGATCTAGTGCGGTGCCCTCTACAGGGGATCTGTGGCATCTGTGAGCAGGACAAATAACAGCGAGGCTCTTCAACTGAACAGATTGAAGAATCCTCACTGAGACATGCAGGGGCCGACATTTCCCTCCTCCTTAAGGTCCATTACCACCTCAGAGGCAGTAATGGTGTGGAAAGACCTCATCAACTGGGGGCAAGGGGATGGGCCACCCTTCCTAAATTGCCCCCGGGCCGGGAGCAGCAGAAACGGGTTTCCGCGCTGCCCATGTTGCTGCCCCGTTAGGCACGTGCTGACCTGTTTCTGACCAGCGGCAACCCCCTTCGAGGGAAATTGCCCCACGGGAGCGGATCGGCTGCCAGTCGACTGCTTTCCCCCGCGGGAAGCTTCCATTGGCTGGACAGCGTGTCCGCCCTTAAAGGGGAGGGCGCACTGCCCTAGCTGCCATTTTATTTTAATTGTTGGCCGATTCCGAGGTCGGCCTAACAATGGTGGCCACGGATTTGGCCAGGCAGCCCACCATCCCTTCTTGGGTACCGGCTGCTGGTCTGGCCAAAACCCTCCCTGGTGGCCCAGTGGGTGCCACTGAAATTAATGCAGAGCTTGCAGCGACCCTCCCCTTTAACTGAAGGGGAGGGACATTGTAACATGTCAGCTGATGACACATATTGGCGTCCGATCCATTCCACACGCACTTCCGCCCCACAACCGACCCAAACATGGCCCGGAGATGAAAATGTTTTTAAAGTCCTCAATATTGCTCTACTCCCTACCCCATGGATTGCAGTGGAGAAAAATCTTCAGAAACGGTAGATGCACCTACTTTCAGTCGGGGGGCAATTTCGGTCCCGCAGTATTTAAAACAAGGAAGTATAAAGCAGGAAGAATAAATTAGATTTAAATCATGTACAGAAAGCAAAATAAAGATTGGGATTAAGAGAGAGATAAAAGAGACAGACCGAAAAAGTAATGAAAAAAAAATCTCAAACACTAATTAACTTCTGAAGGAATTATATTCCACACTTGTAACATTATATTTTCAGGGTCAGAAAGGTTGTTTAGCAGTAATTATCACTTATCACACTGTTATAAATGAACTTACTCCTGTATGCATCAGCCCAAGGGTTGGAAGTTCAAAATATTACTACCCACTACCTGCCCAGAAATGCAAATTTGATTTAAAAAAAATCAATTACTGCCCACTTACCACCCACATTCCCTCCAGCGGTAAATTCATCTGAGAAGGCCCAAAAACACAAATTTGATCACTAAGATCCTTTTGCCACCGGGCCTAAATACTGTCCTGAAAAATAAGCTCTCAGCTGAATTAGCCACTCTTAAGCGGATGGTGGTAGTGTGCCATGGCAGCAGCTCCCGCCCACCCCCCCAAAACCAGCTTTGTCTGCCCACTGTATGGAACCCTCATGACTGTTACCCTTCATTTACTAAAAGTTAGACGCTATACAAAAGTGACTAAATTCAATAAAAAGATTGATATAAAATTGTAAAACATTTAAAACATGGAAAACTTTCAGAACTTTACATTACATTACCTTGGTGTTTCGCTCTATCCAATTGCCATCATCCTTGGTGTTTCAATCTCACCTACTCCCCTTCATACTTGGTGTTTCTATCTGTCCAATCCACTTCATCTTTGATGCATTCATCTCTCATACTGCCCGACATACTTGGTGTTTCCAACTCTCCTACTCCCCTTCAACTTGGTGATTACATTGCTTCAATCCATTTCTTTCTTGGCCTTTCCATCTCTCCTACTCCCCCTCATCATTGGTGTTTCTATTTCTCCAATTCCCTTCAACATTGGTGTTACCATCTCTCCTGCTCCTCTTCATCCTTGGAGTTTCAAAAACAACGTCCAAAAGAAATGGCGCATGCGCAGAACTCAGCCTCCGATCTTTGCCGAGTTTAATGGCCTGCACCGCCCACCGACATCTACTACACGCCGTTCCTGCCTGCTACATTTCCATCAAAGTCACACTGGAGCGGGCGGTAAAAAGCCAGGGGCTGCCGAGAAACTGATGGCAGTGGGACATCATCAATTTCAGGACCCTAATTTTTTTTGACATGTTTAGTGGACAACGAGTGGGTAAATACCCCAACTTCATGCTGTTGCATTTATTTCAATGCTGAGTCTATTGGCGAGGTTCTGTTATAGTGCACCCTGTGGAGGAGCAAAGTAACTCGGACAGCAACTTCCAGATTTCCGCGTTTAACTGCGCATGTGCATACTCGGAAGTTGCTGTCCAATTTACTCCATAATAATGGTGAGCACTGATAGTATCACTGTTATTTTAATGCAAAATCCGGGCCATTGTGTTTACTTGCCTATTTTCTGCTTTACCTTCTACTTTTTACCTTCTACTTTTTACCCAATATAATAGTGTTCTTAATGCTTTTTATAGGCTTCGTCATTTTACAGGCTTGAAAAAATTAAATTTCACTTGAGCTATTGCAATATCTGCTTCTGTCATAGTTTTGTTCGATAGTTACATTTTTCAATAAGACATAAGGCCATGGCAATGACCAGGCATTCCGGCTTCTCCTGGCTCACAAGGAAGCATGTAAAAATATTACAATTTTAATGGTCTCTTCTGGCCCCAGATCCCGATTGCTTTGGTTTGGTGGGGAAGCCATCACCGCTCTCCTGCTCCAGCCTCATAAAAATAGCACTCGGGCCCCGATGATGTAATTGGAGCCCGAGCTGCATATTTAAAGCTTCCGTCCTGCTGGCTTCCGTCAATTTATAATTGATCGGGGTAGGGACGGAGTGGGTAAGCCCCCTTCTCCGTATTAACTGCCACCCACCTGGTTTCCATTGGGAGGGGGGAATAAAAACCAACCTCCCCCATGTAATAAAAATAATTCAGTTGTCTTAAAGCAGTGGTCTTTGTCATAAGCCTTTTTTGTGTTGTTTTTCAGATGTATGTTGTATTTTTGAACTGTTAGCTTTATTGGGGGGTTCTGTCAAATTTTCCGAGTTTTGCAGGTTGGCATGTATTCATTACAATTGGAAATACCTCGCTTTATTTACGTGTAACTAATCTACCACAGAGTGGTACATTAATGAATCACAGAGACAAAGATTCATTCAGATAGATCAATTGCACCTTATTTGTCCTTTTTTAATTGTTCCTTTCTGAAGTAACATTTGAATATAAGTAGAATTTCTGTTTACAATTTGTGTAGCTTCATTTACATAAGAACATAAGAAATAGGAGCAGGATTAGGCCATTTGGGCCCTCGAGCCTGCACCGCCATTCAATAAGATCGTGGCTGATCTGATCATGGACTCGGCTCCACTTCTGCCCGCTCTCCATAACCCTTTACTCCATTATCGTTCAAAAAGAGCTTACAAAGAGTTAGAGCTACTGATATATATATTTATTGGAAATGACTGATCAAAGCAGTTTTATTAAATAACCCCTAACAAAAGCTTTGTCTTTTCTGCTCTTTCTCCATTGCAGATGCAGGTCTTTTGCTCCCCACCCTTCATTCTTCAGGTTGATCCACTGCATTTTCTGTTTAACTTTTGTTAAAAACTAAAGATGCCTAAAAATGTATATGGTTACGCAATTAAAACTGTGGTGTGAAGAATGCTGTGTTTAAATGGCTATGTTCGAATTGCAGATGAAAAGTCTTCTCAGAATAGATAGATGCTTAGAAATACTAATGTCTTGGTTTCCTGCGGATGGTATGGCTTCTTTGTACTATATACAATCTCCTTGTTGCTAAGCGATTATCTGTTGTTTTTAAGTTAAGACTTGAATCTTGTTTATGTATGTTATGTATAATGTTAAAATAGGGGATTGAAGTTAGTTTAAATGAACACATAGTTCTGTGATAGATGTTAGCATAAACACAAGGCAGTTTGCTATGTTATAAAGGAGATAACGATTGATTGACGTGAGAAAGCTCTGTTTTGGGCCTCAGTTCAGAGTAGAGGACTAGGCCTTGTACTGATTATACCCGAGAGAATAGGGACTAGAGAGAGAGAGAGAGAGAGATGAAACGAATTCCACAGGAAGGCATCTTCCGGGAAGTATAAACAACAATACGTGGCCAAAATTATGAGACATCTTTAGGGAGGGTGTTATGTCCAGAATAATTCCACAAGACTGTATATTGTAAGCTTAAACTGTTGTGACCTTGGTCTCTTTAATGTAACTCCAGAGTTAGGAAGCAGCATGGTAGACTGCCTTTTATACTTGCTTGCCCAGGGTGTGCAGGTGAGCCTTGGGTCTCCCACAGGTGCGCCCCCCTGGTGGCAAGTGTTAGACATTGGTAAAGTTTACATACATAACATCATTCCCCCCCCAAAGTCTTAGATACAAGTTATTTACAAGTTGAGACGATCCGGGACTCTGCGTTCCTGGGTTGATCACCTGAGTTGAAGTCCTGGCATGGGTGAGTCGGTCGGATCATTGTTGCACTGCGGTGTGGCTGATCTGATTGGATTGTCGGGCATGGTGGGTTCATCCTCATGGTTGACCACAAGGTCGATTACAGGTTGGGTGTGTGTAGGTGGATCATTGATGGTAATGTCCTCTTCAAACTGTTCTTGATTGTCAGTAAATCGCAGTTTGGTCTGATCCAAGTGATTTCTGCACGTTTGTCCATTCAAAAGTTTGACAACAAACACTCTATTCCCCTCCTTGGCTAACACAGTGCTAGCAACCCATTTGGGAACATGACCGTAATTAAGAACAAATACAGGGTCATGAACCTCAATGCCATGCATTACAGCCGCGCGATCGTGGTACACATTATGCTGGTGACGCCGGGTTTCTACATGATCATTGAGATCTGGGTGGACTATGGAGAGCCTGGTTTTGAGTGCTCTCTTCATTAGCAATTTTGCTGGGGGAACCCCGGTAAGTGAGTGGGGTCACGTGCGGTAGCTGAGCAGAATCCGAGATAACCGGGTCTGCAGGGAACCATCCAATATGCATTTCAAGCTCTGCCTGATGGTTTGGACTGCCCATTCCGCTTGACCATTGGATGCGGGTTTAAACGGCGCAGACCTGACATGCTTGATGCCATTGCGAGTCATGAACTCGTTGAATTCCGAGCTGATGAAACATGGTCCATTGTCACTAACCAGGACGTTGGGCAAACCATGGGTGGCAAACATGGCCCAGCGGCTTTCAATGGTGGCAGTGGATGTACATGATAACATTATTATACATTCAATCAATTTAGAGTAAGCGTCCACTGCTACTAGGAACATCTTTCCCAGAAAGGGGCCAGCGAAATCTACATGGAACCTGGACCACGGTTTGGAGGGCCATGACTCAGTGGGGCCTCCCTTGGTGCATTGCTCAATTGTGAGCAATAGTTAGAGTGGGTGAGAGCTCAGATGAACAGGACCCCAAGAAAGAATGCAAAAGGCAGGAGGCAACAGAGCAGAGTAGCACTGGGTTAAGTGTAAACCACAAGGTGATAGGAAGGGACAATATGTATGAATATAAAGGGGCTGCAGGAGGGGTCAAAACTAAAAATCATGGTTTAAAAACTAGTATTAAAACATTCTACCTAAATGCACGCAGCATTCAAAATAAAGTAAATGAGTTGACGGCACAAATCATTACAAATGGATATGATTTGGTGGCCATTACAGAAACGTGGTCGCAGGGTGGCCAAGACTGGGAATTAAACATACAGGGGTATCTGACAATTCGGAAAGATAGACAAGAAGGGAAAGGAGATGGGGTAGCTCTGTTAATAAAGGATGATATCAGGGCAGTTGTGAGAGACGATATTGGCTCGAATGAACAAAATGTTGAATCATTGTGGGTGGAGATTAGAGATAGTAAGGGGAAAAAGTCACTGGTGGGCGTAGTTTATAGGCCCCCAAATAATAACTTCACGGTGGGGCGGGCAATAATCAAGGGAATAATGGAGGCATGTGAAAAAGGAACGGCAGTAATCATGGGGGATTTTAACCTACATATCGATTGGTCAAACCAAATCGCACGGGGTAGCCTTGAGGAGGAATTCATAGAATGCATACGGGATTGTTTCTTAGAACATTATGTTACAGAACCTACAAGGGAGCAAGCTATCTTAGATCTGGTCCTGTGTAATGAGACAGGAATAATAAACGATCTCCTAGTCAAAATCCTCTCGGAATGAGTGATCACACTATGGTTGAATTTGTAATACAGATTGAGGGTGAGGAAATAGTGTCTCAAATGAGCGTACTAAGTTTAAACAAAGGGGACTACAGTGGGATGAGGGCAGAGTTAGCTAAAGTAGACTGGGAACACAGACTAAACAGTGGCACAATTGAGGAACAGTGGAGGACTTTTAAGGAGCTCTTTCATAGTGCTCAACAAAAATATATTCCAGTGAAAAAGAAGGGCGGTAAGAGAAGGGATAACCAGCCGTGGATAACCAAGGAAATAAAGGAGAGTATCAAATTAAAAACCAATGCGTATAAGGTGGCCAAGGTTAGTGAGAAACTAGAAGATTGGGAAAATTTTAAACGACAGCAAAGAATGAATAAGAAAACAATAAAGAAAGGAAAGATAGATTACGAAAGTAAACTTGCGCAAAACATAAAAACAGATAGTAAAAGCTTTTACCGATATATAAAACGGAAAAGAGTGACTAAAGTAAATGTTGGTCCCTTAGAAGATGAGAAGGGGGATTTAATAATGGGAAATGTGGAAATGGCTGAGACCTTAAACAATTATTTTGCTTCGGTCTTCACAGTGGAAGACACAAAAACCATGCCAAAAATTGCTGGTCACGGGAATGTGGGAAGGGAGGACCTTGAGATAATCGCTATCACTAGGGGGGTAGTGCTGGATAGGCTAATGGGAGTCAAAGTAGACAAGTCCTCTGGTCCTGATGAAATGCATCCCAGGGTATTAAAAGAGATGGCGGAAGTTATAGCAGATGCATTCGTTATAATCTACCAAAATTCTCTGGACTCTGGGGAGGTACCAGCGGATTGGAAAGCAGCTAATGTAACGCCTCTGTTTAAAAAAGGGGGCAGACAAAAGGCAGGTAACTATAGGCCGGTTAGTTTAACATCTGTAGTGGGGAAAATGCTTGAAACTATCATTAAGGAAGAAATAGTGGGACATCTAGATAGGAATAGTGCAATCAAGCAGACGCAACATGGATTCATGAAGGGGAAATCATGTTTAATTTACTGGAATTCTTTGAGGATATAACGAGCATGGTGGATAGAGGTGTACCGATGGATGTGGTGTATTTAGATTTCAAAAGGCATTCGATAAGGTGCCACACAAAAGGTTACTGCAGAAGATAAAGGTACGCGGAGTCAGAGGAAATGTATTAGCATGGATCGAGAATTGGCTAGCTAACAGAAAGCAGAGAGTCAGGATAAATGGGTCCTTTTCGGGTTGGAAATCGGTGGTTAGTGGTGTGCCACAGGGATCGGTGCTGGGACCACAACTGTTTACAATATACATAGATGACCTGGACGAGGGGACAGTGTAGTATAACAAAATTTGCAGGTGACACAAAGATTAGTGGGAAAGCGGGTTGTGTAGAGGACACAGAGAGGCTGCAAAGAGATTTAGATAGATTAAGCGAATGGGCTAAGATTTGGCAGATGGAATACAATGTCGGAAAATGTGAGGTCATCCACCTTGGGGAAAAAAAAACAGTAAAAGGGAATATTATTTAAATGGGGAAAAATTACAACATGCTGCGGTGCAGAGGGACCTGGGGGTCCTTGTGCATGAATCCCAAAAAGTTAGTTTGCAGGTGCAGCAGGTAGTCAGGAAGGCGAATGGAATGTTGGCCTTCATTGCGAGAGGGATGGAGTACAAAAGCAAGGAGGTCCTGCTGCAACTGTACAGGGTATTGGTGAGGCCGCACTTGGAGTACTGCGTGCAGTTTTGGTCACCTTTCTTAAGGAAGGATATACTAGCTTTGGAGGGGGTACAGAGACGATTCACTAGGCTGATTCCGGAGATGAGGGGGTTACCTTATGATGATAGATTGAGTAGACTGGGTCTTTACTCGTTGGAGTTCAGAAGGATGAGGGGTGATCTTATAGAAACATTTAAAATAATGAAAGGGATAGACAAGATAGAGGCGGAGAGGTTGTTTCCACTGGTCGGGGAGACTAGGACTAGGGGGCACAGCCTCAAAATACGGGGGAGCCAATTTAAAACCGAATTGAGAAGGAATTTCTTCTCCCAGAGGGTTGTGAATCTGTGGAATTCTCTGCCCAAGGAAGCAGTTGAGGCTAACTCATTGAATATATTCAAATCACAGATAGATAGATAGATTTTTAACCAATAAGGGAATTAAGGGTTATGGGGAGCGGGCGGGTAAGTGGAGCTGAGTCCACGGCCAGATCAGCCATGATCTTGTTGAATGGCGGAGCAGGCTCGAGGGGTTAGATGGCCTACTCCTGTTCCTAATTCTTATGTTCTTATGGTCTTATGAGCAAGTGTTACATTGGTGTACGCATGACTCCAATTCTGAGTCAATGTCGGGCCACCAAACGTGCGATAACCTTCATCATGACTGCCTGGGTGGGTACTGTGAAGGTTGCGTATAAACGTTTCCCTGCCTTTATTTGGTAAAACGACACGATTCCCCCATAGGAGACAATCCGAATGGATGGACATTTCATCCTTGCATCGGTGGAACGGCTTAATTTCATCTTGCATTTCCCCGGGAACTGCCGACCAGCTCCCATTGAGGACGAAGCTTTTTACTAGTGATAGTACCGGGTCCTGGCTAGTCCATGTCCTGATCTGGCAAGCCATGATGGGTGACCCCACGCTCTCAAAAGCATCCATTACAAGAAGCAAGTCTGCGGGTTGCACCATTTCCACCCCAGTGGTGGGCAATGGTAGCCATCAGCACAGTTCTCAGTGCCTGGTCTGTGGCGGATTACATAGTCATACGCAGATAACGTTAGTGCCCATCTTTGGATGCAGGATGAAACATTGGTGTTGATACCTTTGCTTTCTAAGAACAACAAAATGAGCGGCTTGTGGTTGGTTTCGAGTTCGAACCGGAGTCCAAATAGGTATTGATGCATTTTCTTAACCCCATATACACAAGCTAATGCTTCTTTCTCAACCATACTGTAGGCTCTTCCAGCCTTAGATAAACTTCTGGGCGCACATGCAACCGGTTGCAGTTTGCCTGACACATTGGCTTGCTGTAACACACAACCGACCCCGTACAAAGATGCATCACAAGCTAGTACTAAACGTTTACATGGGTCATACAATACAAGTAACTTGTTCGAACATAGTAGGTTTCTGGCCTTGTTAAAGGCTGTCTCTTGAGATTTACCCCAAACCCAGTCATCACCCTTGCGTAGCAATAAATGCAAAGGTTCCAGCAAAGCGCACAACCCCGGTAGAACGTTACCAAAATAGTTGAGGAGTCCCAGGAACGAACACACCTCCGTTGCATTCTGTGGTCTGGGTGCATTCGTGATAGCCTCCGTCTTGGAGTCTGTGGGTCTGATGCCATCCGCCGCAATCTTTCTCCCCAGAAATTCGATCTCTGGTGCCAGGAAAACACACTTGGAGCGTTTCAGCCTGAGTCCGACTCTGTCCAGTCGCTTTAGAACCTCTTCCAGGTTGTGCAAGTGTTCGGTGGTGTTTCGACCAGTGATCAGGATGTTGTCTTGAAACACCACGGTGCGTGGAACTGATTTCATCAGACTCTCCATGTTCCTCTGGAAGATGGCCGCAACCGAGCGAATCCCAAAAGGCCATCTGTGGTATATGAACAGTCCTTTGTGCGTGTTGATGCAAATCAATTTTTTCGAAGGTTCAGCCAGCTCCTGTGTCATGTAAGCAGAGGTTAGATCCAGCTTGGTGAACGACTTCCCCCCCTGCTAACATTGCGAACAGGTCATCCACTTTGGGTAGTGGGTACTGATCCTGTAACGAGACTCAGTTGATCGTTACCTTGTATTCCCCGCAGATTCTGACCGTCGCATCGCTTTTCAACACCGGAACAATTGGACTGGCCCACTCGTTGAACTCGACTGGCGATATGATCCCCTCTCATTGAAGTCTGTCCAACTCGATCTCGACTTTCTCTTCCATCATGCATGGAACCGCTCGGGCCTTGTGATGAACGGGTCGTGCATCAGGGACTAGATGGATCTGCACTTTGGTGCATGTGAAGTTGCCGATGCCTGGCTCGAATAACGGCGAGAATTTGTTTAACACTTGGGCACATGAGGCTTCATCCACCGAAGACAGTGCTTTGATGTCATCCCAGTTCCATTGAATCTTTCCTAGCCAGCTTCTGCCGAACAGCATTGGGCCATCGCTTGGTACAATCCATAGTGGTAAATCATGCACAGCTCCATCATACGATACCTTCACTGCTGCACTGCCAATAACTGGTATGAGCTCTTTGGTGTAAGTGCGCAGCTTGGTGTGGATCGGACTTAGTTTTGGCCTTTGTGCCTTGTTGCCCCACAGTTTCTCAAAAGCCTTCTGACTCATAATTGACTGACTCGCCCCCGTGTCCAATTCCATGGAAACTGGAATGCCGTTTAATTTGACTTTTAACATTGTCGGAGGGCTTTTGGTAGTGAAAGTGTGTACCCCATACACTTCCTCTTCAACCTCGGGTTGCGTTGCCTCTCTTACTTGTTCAGCGTGATCCGCGCTGGATCGGTCATCTTCTGCCGACTCTGCCACATAGTGAGTCGCAGCTCATCTGCACATTCGCTGGAGGTGCCCCATTGTTCCTCAGCCCTTATGCATATAGTGCTTGAATCGACATTGATGGGCTCGATGATTACTCCCGCAGCGCCAACGTGGTGTTAATGGATTCGCAATCACATCCCACGGCGGACTCTTGATTCATCCTAGGTCTGGCCTCTGCAGGCATGTAGGCCCTCCCATGTACAGTTCTGCCTGCTGAAGGCATTATTTTATGCACAGTACTTGCTGGTGAGCTTCGATGCTGCAAAGATATCTATTTAGTGTTATCGTTTATGGACATGAAAGCCTGGGCTATTGTGATGGCCTTGCTCAGATCTAGGGATTCGGCAGACGGCAGTTTGCGAAGAATGACCTCATGGCCGATTCCAAGCACAAAAAAATCCTGCAACATTTCCTCCAAAAATCCAGTAAATACGCACGGTCCCACAAGGCATCTTAGGTCAGCGACATAGCTCGAAACATCCTGGCCCTCAGAGCGATGGTGCGTATAAAAGCGATTAAGATGCCATTAAGATGCTCTCCTTCGGCTTGAGGTATTCCCAAATCAGCGTGCACAACTCTTCATATGTCTTTTCCGTTGGTTTCGTCGGTGCAAGTAGATTTTTGATGAGGCCATATATCATGGACCCGCAAACGGTGAAGAGAATTGCCCTGCGCTTGACCGGTCAAGACGCTCAATGAAGGCTTCCCAATCATCACCCTCAACAAATCTCTCAAGAATACCAACGGCAGCCATAACCGCGTGAAAGTTCGTGATCTGTTACTTGTCGCCAATTGTTATGTTCAGAATAATTCCACAAGACTGTATATTGTAAGCTCAAACTGTTGTGACCTTGGTCTCTTTAATGTAACTCCAGAGTGAGGAAGCAGCATGGTAGACTGCCTTTTATACCTGCTTGCCCAGGGTGTACAGGTGACCCTTGGGGTCTCCCACAGATTCGCCCTCTGGTGGCTAGTCTTACACATTGGTAAAGTTTACATACATAACAGAGGGGACTTGATTCAGAATCAAAACAAAGAACATGATACGGCATTGGATAGTAAGTTTTTAGGGAAACTTCTATAGGTCAAAAGGTCTTGCCAATATTCAGCTTCAGGCCCACCCCTAAAAATAGAATAAAAGTGACCTCCTGTGAGCTTGTCCTCACAGATGGAAGAAGAGAGAGAGAAGGAGGCTCACAGATAGAAACATAGAAACATAGAAAATAGGTGCAGGAGTAGGCCATTCGGCCCTTCGAGCCTGCACCGCCATTCAATAAGATCATGGCTGATCATTCCTTCAGTACCCCTTTCCTGCTTTCTCTCCATACCCCTTGATCCCCTTAACCGTAAGAGCCATAACTAACTCCCTCTTGAATATATCCAGTGAACTGGCATCAACAACTCTCTGCGGCAGGGAATTCCACAGGTTAACAACTCTCTGAGTGAAGAAGTTTCTCCTCATCTCAGTCCTAAATGGCCTACCACTTATCCTAATACTATGTCCTCTGGTTCTGGACTTCCCCAACATCGGGAACATTCTTCCTGCATCTAACCTGTCCAGTCCCGTCAGAATCTTATATGTTTCTCTGAGATCCCCTCTCTTCCTTCTAAACTCCAATGAATAAAGGCCCAGTTGATCCAGTCTCTCCTCATATGACAGCCCAGCCATCCCTGGAATCAGTCTGGTGAACCTTCGCTGCACTCCCTCAATAGCAAGAACATCCTTCCTCAGACTAGGAGACCAAAACTGAACACAATATTCCAAGTGAGGCCTCACTAAGGCCCTGTACAACTGCAGTAAGACCTCCCTGCTTCTATATTCAAATCCCCTAGCTATGAAGGCCAACATAACATTTGCCTTCTTTACCGCCTGCTGTACCTGCGTGCCCACTTTCAGTGACTGATGAACCATGACACCCAGGTCTCGTTGCAACTCCTCTTTTCTGCTGCCATTCAGATAATATTCTGCCTTCGTGTTTTTGACCCCAAAATGGATAACCTCACATTTATCCACATTATACTGCATCTGCCATGCCCACTCACCTAACCTGTCCAAGTCATCCTGCAGCCTCTTAGCGTCCCCCTCACAGCTCACACCGCCACCCAGTTTAGTGTCATCTGCAAACTTGGAGATATTACACTCAATTCCTTCATCTAAATCATTAATGTATATTGTAAAGAGCTGGGGTCCTAGCACTGAGCCCTGCGGCACTCCACTAGTCACTGCCTGCCATTCTGAAAAGGGCCCGTTTATCCCGACTCTCTGCTTCCTGTCTGCCAACCAGTTCCCTATCCACGTCCATATATTACCCCCAATACCATGTACTTTGATTTTGCACAACAATCTCTTGGAGGAAGAGAGAGAGATAGAGAGAGAGAAGGGGGCTCTAGACGAAAAGAAGACAATTGCTCACTTGTGTCAACAGTCTGTCCGATCGGATTGGTATCAGCTACTTATCACGGTCGTATGTTTTTTTTCTGTATATCTAATATTATATTCCGTCTTAAACTCTGATTAAACATCGTATACCCACCATATTGGCTTGCACTCGAACCTGATTATTTAAAGTGACCAGTGATAACCATAACTTGGCTATTTCTAACACTATAGAGGCAATTCAAAGTAAGTCCAGGTAGAACTTCATCAACCTAGTTTGGTCAAGATTGATTGACAGGAAAGTTATGGGACTTTAAAGAACTGATCTTTTGGTTAGGAATTAACTACTCAGCCACCTAAACTGTTGGCTCCATTGTGCATTTGAGAGTATTATGTGTTGAAAAGCTTGATGTTATGCTTGGTAAATTTGATAAAAAATAACAATACATTAGAACACTGCTAATCCGTTAATTGGTTTTACTATAACTTAACTGAAACTTAACTGATAGGCTGGATTTTCGGCTCATTTGTGCCCAGCCAGGTGACTACTGCACTGTACACACGCAGACTGGACTTCATAAACTTCCCAATGACCAGGGAGACCCAAAATGAGTGGGCTGTAGCTTTTGGACGATTTGCTGGCTTCCCTACGGTTCAAGATGCCCTTGACTGTATGCACAATGCCCTGCATTGGTGTACCAAAACTGAAAGGTGCAGATCGTCTGCGACCATACTCAGCACATTATGGTAGTCAATGCCCAATATCCAGGGAGCATCCATATGCTTTTATCTTGTGTGAGAGCACTGTCTCACGCATGTTCCAGTGACAACCACAAGGCCAGAGCTGGATGCTGGGGGAGAAAGGTTACGGCCTCGCCACCTGGCTCATGATCCCCCTCGGGAACCCTCAGACAGAAGCCGAGCATCACTATAATGACAGCCATGCAGCCACAAGCAACATCGTCGAACAGACAACTGAAGTGCTCCAGCAGCGCTTCCGATGCCTGGACCACTCTGGAGGCTGCCTGCAATACTCCCCTCAGTAGGTCTCTGAGTTGATTGTGGTGTGCTGCATGCTACACAACTTAGCCATCATGAGGGGACAGGAATTGCCAATGGGGCTTGCATGACCACCTCAGCAGAGCGGGGCGGAGGAGGAGGAAGACGAGGAAGTAGAGCCTGGAAAGGAATCCATGCCACCACCACCCCCGCCACAACCACAGGGGAACCACAACCATTGTGGAAATTTTGCCGCTGCAAAAGCCTTGCGTCAGCAGCTCATAATTCAACGCTTTGCTTGAAGAGTGAATGGCACGTTTGACCGTTGCCTGGCCACTCTATCCTACCTTGTTGACTATTACCCCTCTTGTTCTGCAAATGAGACACTACACAAGAATGGTTAAGGTGAACAAAACAATGCACAATATCCAGGGAGCATCCATGATGCTTTTATCTTGTGTGAGAGCACTGTCTCACGCATGTTCCAGTGTCAACCACAAGGCCAGAGCTGGAAGCTGGGGTACAAAGATTACGGCCTCGCCACCTGGCTCATGATCTCCCTCTGGAACCCTCAGACAGAAGCCGAGCATCGCTATAAAGAGAGCCATGCAGCCACAAGCAACATCGTCGAACAGACAATTATAGTGCTCCAGCAGCGCTTCCGATGCCTGAACCACTCTGGAGGCTGCCTGCAATACTCCCCTCAGTAGGTCTCTGAGTTGAAACTTTGTAAACTTTTATAACTCTGTTAACTTAATTTTGAAACTTTGAAACTTTAACAAAATAACTTGTCTGCATCCAGCAGTGTTATTATTCAACAACAACAACAACATTATAAACAACAGAATACAGAACATACTGCAGCAACTCATCCCCCTACTGTCTTTTACCACCGGCTTTCTCCCCCTTATCCCCCTCCCTTGCCTGCTGCTCCTACCCAAAGTGGCACCACGATGGCATGCAGCAAAGTTTCCAGAGCGCTGCTGTGTTGGGGGGGGGGGGGGGGGACACACTGCATCACATTGCCCCAACTCTAGTCCAGAGACACTGCATCACATTGCCCCAACCCAGCCCAGGGAGTGTTCAGGACTTGCCCTCAGTATCTTAGCGGGAGTCAGTGCCCCCAGTGGCAGTTGCCCAACCCGAGATGCTGATGAGGCCTGTCACTCGCCCCTCGGTCGGTGAGTGGCAGGGTCTGAAGTGGACCACCGCCTGTCCTCACCTGTTCATAGCAGTTATGGAACTTCTTTACCTGCAAATGGGAATGGTTACCAGAGGGTACATCTGCTCTTGTGGCACACACACACCAAAGCAGTTATACCATACTGTCTGAATGTAATAGAGTTCTCTGTTTAATGGCCTTGGAAGTTGCACGTGGTTCATCAGGAGGACATCGAAGTGCGGAAACATCTTATGAGATCTCAGAAAGTAATCTCAATAATGTGTAAAGGTCATTCATGACAAATAGGGTGCCAAACTAAGCCTACCTATGTGTCATGCATTTTAGGAGGCAACACAGAGTGCTGAGAGACACGAACAGCGTGAGAACAAATAATGTCAGATTTATAATTGAAGTATTGAATGAGTGTATCAATACAAATTGTACTCCAACGACCTCGAAAGATCATTAAACCTTTTTCGGCACTGTTTCCCACTCCTAGCCACTGTGTCTGAGACAGAGACCTTCTCAGCGATTTCCCTCCATATTTGATTAATAATGGATGGCAGGGGTCTAGATCCACCCCTCCGATGTAATTCCTGCCAACTTCTCTCCACAGCCCCTATGAGAGCTTCGTTAGCCTCTTAGCTAAATCGCCTGGCATGCTGTCTGCTATCCTCCTCCTCCTCCATGATCAAAATCAAATTTTAGAATGGCTGATTCAGCCCCAGGTGTACTGCGCATGTGCGCAGCTGTGCCCTGCATTAATGTTTGCGATCGGACAGCAAACCAGAAGTGCAGGAAGAAAAAAAAAATTGCGCATGCGCAGAATGGCCATTTTTTTTAGCTTCGGCACCCACATTCTGTGGTGCAGCGACAGAGTTAGCGCTAACGGTTGTCAGAAATCGCTAAAATCCAGCCCCTAGTGAATAAAATATTATATTGCAATACAAGATGTAAAATAAAAAGTCCATATTTGTATATTTAAAGCTCATGACATTTTTCTTTCTCTGACTGAGTAGTTGTAAACTTGAAAATGCAAGGTGGTGTTAAGTTGACAGGATTAGTCTGAAGTTGTTCATCCAAAACATATTGCAAATTATTTGCATGCTTTCAAGTTATCTTTATGTTGTCATTTAATGATTTGAGCTTTCCACATCACTGTTGTTCATTCAGACAAAAAACCTAGTATTTTATAAGATTTATATATTATGTATTATTGACAATTAACAACACATTCCATAGGAGTTTCCCAGAAAGTACTACATTATCAAACTTAGATGTCTTCGAGAAATGGATAAAGTGATGGTGGATGGAATACCGATATTTCATTGTTGGACCTCTGCAGTAAGTCCTCTACCCCTTTACCTTGCAGTATTACAGTTCACATTTGTGTTTCATATATTTCTAGCAGTGTTTCTTAGCTTGACTCATGATAAGATAACTGCCTATTACAAATATATGATTGCATGAAGACTCAAAACTGTCTCAAAGATACTTACTGTTTGAATATTTAGACTATTTACAATGCTCATAAAATACAATTTATTTTGAGTATTCGATTATCATGCTTCTTAATGAGGGGATCAAACCTGTTCCTCCATAGTGACCACTTCACAGTCACATTTCAAATGGGGTAAACTATTTTAACATAAAAGTCATGACTTCATACTCATTATTGGTTCCACTGTATCTTCAATTTAAAGCAAGTCTATCTTTCATGGAATCTCTTGGCTGTGCCTCATTATCCTGTTAAAGGAGACGAAAAATATAATGAGATGATGGACCTGAAATCCTGGTCTCACTGGGTCCATACGGATTGTGTACGGACCTGGCGCGACTCTGCAAAAGCCAGTTTTCGGCGCGCGCCAAAAACCGGCTGTTCCGATTTGTCAAGTTCTGTCAAGATCCGACGCATCTCGGCAGCAAGGACATTCACATGGGCAAGATTGCACTATTTGCCCATCTCTTGCCCAGCGAAAGTCCTTAAAATTCTTGCGCCTGGTAAAAGCAAGCACGTAGCCTATTTTCACCAGCGTAAGAGTTTTAAAACATAAAAAACATATAAAAATAAAATTTAAAACCAGATTTTTCTGTTAATAACCCTGTAATTAGGGTTTAAAATAAACTTATCTTAGCGATTGCAACGGGCCGGGAGCGGGGAAGCCATTCGGCCTAACCCTAACACATTTATTAACTTTAATTTAAATTAATGTTAAATATATAATGGTTTTTTTCTATTTTTTATTTGTGTTTTTCGTATTTTTTTGTGGGGGGGGATGTTTCTCATTCATAATAATGAGAACTCCTAATTACGGAGTTCCCATTATTATGAATGAGAATACTTTACCTTGATTGGCTGTCCAGTGCCACGTGACTCCAGCTTTTTCCTGCGCATTTCCAAGACGTGAACACGCTCTGATGCGCAAGGAGAGGAGGCCTCTGACCGGGATCGCTGGAGGGCGCAGCAGCAAAAGGTAGGGGCAGATCTTTTTTACTATTTTCTGGCGAGCGCCCGCAGGAAGCCCAGCACCGGGATTTCAGGTCCATTAACTACTTAATTTTACTAGGTAGTATGTCAAGATGACAACATTTCCATGAAAGACAAGTGGTGCGGCAATCAACTATTTTAGTTAGCAGTGAATGTATTCGATTTTTTCAGTAGGATTCATAGCTGATGGAATTACAAATAAATTGAAATATTATTTTATTCCTGTTAGATTTTTTTATTGCATTGCCTTATTTTTCCAAGAACGACTTTATACACAAGAGGTGGTCACTGAATGATACCAAACAATCACTACTGCAGAATGAATGGAAGAACTCAAGTCAATCACAGCATTTTGAAGAAACAAAATCAGGTATACTCTAAATTATACTTTTAAAGCATAGTTTACACAGCAGGAAGAATTATTGTCTTTGTATTATAATGTAACATAAAGTGATTGGATAAGATGACATTAAACACATTTTGTAGCAAATATTTGCACTTTTAGTGCACAGTCTCAATTTTCAATCATATATTAATGCATTAATTTAGTAATGAACTTAGGACGAAAGTCTTTCCTTTCTGCCAGCTCTAACGATTGTTATGTAAAATGAATTTAGGCACTTTCAGTTGAACTCTTTTGAATGTGCCAAACAAGAGATAGATGTGAAAGGCCTGGGCATAGCAGATCTGGCCATTGCTGTTTATGGGATTTTGCTGTGCACAAATTGGCTGCTCTGTTTGCCTACACTTCAAAAGTACTTAATTGATGGTGAAATACTTTGTCCCAAGGCCATGAAAGGTGCTATATAAATGGAAGTTATTCACTGCTTTTCTTACTTGTGATATTTAAACAATGTATATGTGTGATTTATTAGATGGTTAACATACTTGTTTCTACAGAAAAGCCAAATGGAATGTATTGTAAAAAGGAATATCTATTAAGTAATATACCACAAGAGTACAGATATCTTTCTCCTATATGTTTTGCCTCTAGTAGCTTCACAGACTGTCAACAGGAGCCCTCGTCCTGGTTCTATTGTGAGTCAAAGGAAAGCATTCTTTGAATCTCATCTAAAGTTACCAGTCCCAGTTACGAAGGACCCAACAAAGCATGATAGAATCCCAGCTACACTGAAGCTCTGCAATCCAGATCCAGCTGGCAGTAGCATTGTGGATCGTGTCCATAGACCATGTCATTTTTCAAAGGATGATAATGCAAAAATCGTAGAAGCTAAGGTAATATTTTCTGCGTACAATGTGGCCGCTTATATAAAATACATACTTTATTAAAAATGTCTCTTTACATACTTGATTTTAAAGGTGCAAGGATCTAGCTTCTAATGTATCTTTGTGCTACTTTAGTGTTAATGCATCCTTTAATTGTTAATTAAAATGTAGTTTTAGACTGTCATAAATATAATCTGCTCCAAGAAAAGTCTATACTTCACAAAATGACTTCCTACAGATTTAAGTGAAATACACATTGGTGGTTTTTCATAAACCTATGAATACGAATAGCATCAGATTCCTGTAGTATAATAAACATGAGCACCCTACTACTTTGAACAATGTAGCGAAGGCTCCTATTGTAAACTAGCTGGTTTTCAGGAACATTTTGGGGGCAATTTTCGCCACCATTGAGCGCCTTTTTTTGGCGCCCGCCGATTTTTTTGAGTAATCGGTATTTTGCAAGTTTCCACAAAGTTTTGACGCCGATGCCGACTGTCAGCGTTGGATTTTTTGGAGTCAGATTTTTTTGCCGCCGGTTTGTGTTAAAAATGGATTACGTGCCATTTTTGGCCATTTATGCTAGTTTTATCAACAATTATTTTTTTCAGAACCAGAGTACCATTCAGAAAATCCCCACCTTAACTTAAGGAAATCAGCGCTCAGGCCCGCTGCAATCCCAGGCCAAAAGGAATGGGCAGAGTTTAATCAATTTTTGCACTCATCAATGTGAACGATATTTGTTCCCTTTTGTTCTTATTTCTCTCCCTAAGAGTGCATTGCTTCATAATTACCTTTTTTTATCAACAGTGTAGGTACATGCACATAATGCAGAGACATAACCGAGAAAAATGTTAATGCTGAGTAACCTTAAGTACCGTTCAGAATTTTTGCACTCATCAATGTGAACAATATAAGTCTTCAATAATTAATGAAGGACCTTTTATTTTGGACACCAGTTCTTAACATTTCATTCTCATGTTGGTATAGAAAGGATCAGGAGGAGATTAAAACTACTCTCCTCTGGCTCAAATATGTGCTTAAACCAACCTCAGAAAAGCTTCCCCTGTTGCACCATTGTGAATTTTTCCACTTCTCACACCAGCCATCCTATCCACTTTCTCAGTGAAATCATTTTATTTGGTGGCCATTTGTATCTCTTATGGGCAGTTTTGTACTGTGGACTTGTGCCTATCAGGAACTGCTGATGCACAACATGGCCACATGAAACGCATATCGCATTACTGCAGGAGCTTGAAGAACCATCACATAAAGTGGGATGCCATCCTATAGAACAAATTCCAGGAGTCTGGATTTGGCCCAACCCTTTCCATCCTTTTCCAGTGATACTAATAAGTGGTTTTGTTAGCTTAATGGTTATGGTTTTAGGCCAGCAACCTAGATGTCATTTAGTTCAACATCCAGCATTACAAGTTGCACCAAAAGCTGTACCATTGCTAATAGTTTTATAATAGACTGTATCCAATAATGAAAATCGTGCTAATGAGAGAAGTAGAGCTAAAATTAATCAAAGACAGTCATCATTAAGGTGCCATAAATCACTGTGCGTCCCGCCTCCAGTGTTGACTGTTTGAATGTGTTAATGTGAAAACGTAATGTTGTGTTGCTTTATGTTGCTTTAATTCAAAAAATAATGTACAGGATTCTGGTTAAATGTAAAAAATAAATAGATTTATTAAACATTTGTACAATACAGTTGTACTTAACTTAACTTTTAATTAATTACTTTAATAACTTTAATAAATTTTGTAACAAACTTTTCAATGAAGAAAGAAACAAACAAACACGCCATCTCTCCTCCCCCTTAGCGCTGTGTGCCACTCCTGCTCGTTGTTGCGGACTTCTGCTTGCTCGCCGCCCCCACCCCGACCCCAAGGTTTTATCTGTTTTCTTTCCGACGGCGCATTTTGGTGGGTTCCGACAGGGACAGACCTGACAGACGTCATTGTGGAGGTCCGGGTTCCTCTTCGGACTCTTCTTCAGCCTGTGGATCAACTCCTGACTTTGGTCTAGGGATTAGAATGTTAGTGGCAGCAATGACAGCCTGGGTGTGCCTCCTTATTGCTGCTACTACTTCTGACATCCCCTCCCTCATCTGTCCCGACAGTGTTACTACCTCTAATGACAGTCCTGCAATTTCTCCCCTCACCTCACGCATTCCTCTAGCTAGTGTTGCTACTTCAAGTGCGAGTCACACTAATTCTACCCTCACCCCACCCAAGGTTTCCAGGAGCGATCCCGTTCGCTGGATGCTCTCCTCACTCATCCCCACGAGCTGTCCTATATTCCCTGCATCTCGTATTTCAGGTTCAGCTCTCCCTCCCACACTCCTTTGCCGTCTCCCAGCTGTGGCTTGCTGCGACACACTGGAACCCACAGCCTCAAATGGTACACCTTGAAATGTCGTGTCGATTGAATCGCTCAAGAAAGGGCTTGGAATGCCGAAGGGTTCACCAGCTCCAATTCCAGTGTAACCATCTTCCTGCAGCCCTTCATTCTCCTGATCTAGATGAACAATATCTAGACTGACGGCTTCCTGATCATGCTCTTCTTCTACTTCAGGTGCATCTTCTGTCTCTTCCTGATGTACAACATCTGCAAAACATAACAGAGCAGATGCTTGGATAGCAGCAGGAGAGAAAGTAGAAGTGTAGCCTGTAGCGTCCTTACACCTTACTATAGAATCACACGAGGCATGTACTGCAGACAAGGTCACTATGTGACCTGAACCTTTGTTCCCAGGACCAAGAAGTGATGACCCTCCATGGGACCTCACTTTATATACCTGGTTGACCAGGTGAGGAGTGTCTCCCACAAGTTCACCACCTGTGGTCAAGGTGTGAATCACTCAGGTGTATACAGTGTACAGTGTTGTTACATAAAGGTTACAGTTGTGTGAAGGTTACAAACATGACATCACCTCCCCCCAACGTCTTTGGGTCAAAGATTGAGTCTTTCAGGCGGTCGACGCTCTCTCGTGGAGCGCCGCAGTTGGGGTTCTGGTGGTTGGGCCTTGGCATGCATCTCTGTCGCCTGAGGTGATTCCGGCCTGTCCCGGCTGGCCGCAGGGACTGTGCATGCTGGTGAATGTCCTTATTGCTCGTTCTCTGGCAGTGGTGTAGGTAGCATCTTATGATCTTCCTCAGGTTCCTCAGTGTCCATGCTGAACCTTTTCTTTACCTGGTCCAGATGTTTGCGGCATATCTGCCCATTGTTAAGTCTGACCACTATGACCCTATTCCCCTCTTTGCCAATTACAGTACCCTCAAGCCACTTGGGTCCCAAAGCGTGATTGAGAACGAATACAGGGTCATCGATTTCTATCCATCTCCCCACTGAGTTGCGATCATGGCACTCGATTTGGGACTGACGCTTGCCCTCAACAATTTCTGACAGGGCTGGATGAATGAGGGACAGCCGCGTTTTAAGCGTGCGTTTCATGAGTAGTTCCGCGGGCAGGACTCCCGTGAGCGAATGCGGGCGGAACCTATAGGCTAGCAGGAGGCGCGATAGGCGGTACTGAAGGGAGGGTCCTTGAATCCGGAGCATGCCCTGTTTTATGATCTGAACCGCACGTTCTGCCTGGCCATTGGAAGCCGGCTTGAACAGTGCTGTCCTGACATGTTTGATGCCATTACCAGACATAAACTCCTGTAATTCATAGCTAGTGAAACACAGGCCGTTGTCGCTAACCAGGATGTCTGGCAAGCCGTGGGTCGCAAAGACCATACGCAGACTCTCCACGGTGGTGGATGTCGCGCACAAATTCAATATGATGCCCTCGATCCATCTCGAGTACGCATCGACAACAATCGGGATCATTTTTCCCATGAACGGGCCCGTGTAGTCTACGTGAATACGTGACCATGGCCTGGTGGGCCAGGGCCACGGGCTGAGTGGGGCCTCCCTGGGGGCATTTCCCAGCTGAGAACACGTCGTGCACCTGCGAACCCAGAATTCCAGGTCTGAGTCAATTCCCGGCCACCATACATGTGACCGGGCAATGGCCTTCATTAACACGATGCCTGGGTGCTCGCTGTGGAGTTCCCTGATGAATGCTTCCCTTCCTTTCTGGGGCATGACTACCCGGCTGCCCCATAGCAGGCAGTCGGCTTGGATGGAGAGTTCATCCATCCGTCTGTGAAACGGTCTGACCTCTTCAGGGCATGCTCCGTGTGTGGGCGCCCAATCCGCAGTCAGGACACATTTCTTTATCAGGTTTAGGAGGGGATTTCTGTTGGTCCAGATTTTGATCTGCCGGGCTGTGATGGGGGAGCCTGCGGTGTCGAAAGCCTCAATGGCCATGACCATCTCCGCGCTTTGCTCCGACGCCCCCTTGGTGGTCGCCAGTGGGAGACTGCTGAGCGCGTCAGCGCAATTGTCGGTGCCTGGCTGGTGCTGTATGGTGTAATCATACGCAGCCAGTGTGAGGGCCCACCGCTGTATGCGAGCTGACGCATTGGCATTGACAGCCTTGCTGTCGGACAACAGGGATGTTAACGGCTTGTGGTCCGTTTCTAACTCGAACCTTCTGCCGAAAAGGTACTGGTGCATCTTTTTCACCCCATACACACATGCGAGTGCTTCTTTTTCAACCATCCCGTATCCCAGTTCTGTCTGGGAGAGCGACTTGGAGGCATAAGACACAGGTTGGAGTTGGCCCTCATCATTACTCTGCTGCAACACGCACCCAACCCCATTGGATGATGCATCACACATTAAAACCAGTTTCTTACAGGGGTTGTACAAGGTCAACAGCTTGTTAGAACAAAGCAGATTCCGCACCCGATTGAAAGCCCGTTCTTGACAGTCCCCCCAAAACCATTCACAACCCTTACGCAGGAGCACGTGTAGCGGCTCCAACAATGTACTTAAGTTCGGCAGGAAATTCCCGAAGTAGTTTAATAGTCTCAGAAATGACCGCAACTCCGATGTGTTGCCGGACCTGGGCGCACAATGGATCACCTCCGTTTTGGATTCGGTAGGCCGGATCCCGTCTGCGGCAACCCTCCTGCCCAAAAACTCAACCTCTAGGGCCAAAAACACACACTTGGACTTCTTTAGTCGCAAGTCCCCGGTCCAGTCGACATAGCACCTCGTCCAGGTTGTGGAGGTGTTCCTCAGTGTCTCGACCCGTGATAAGGATGTCATCTTGGAATACGATTGTTCCAGGGATGGATTTGAGCAAGCTTTCCATGTTCCTCTGGAAGATAGCGGCCGCTGAACGAATGCCGAACGGACACCTGTTGTAAACAAATAGCCCCTTGTGCGTAGTGATGGTAGTCAAAAGCTTGGATTCTTCAGCCATGCCCTGAATCATGTCGGCTGAAGTGAGGTCCAACTTGGTGAACAGCTTGCCATCTGCCAGCGTGGCAAAAGGATCCTCCGCTCTCGGAAGTGGGTATTGGTCCTGTAGTGACACTCGGTTGATGGTGGCCTTGTAGTCGCCACAAATCCTGACCGAGCCATCCGCTTTAAGGACAGGAACGATGGGGCTTGGCCCAGTCACTGAATTCAACAGGCGAAATTATGCCCTCTCTTAGTAGCCTGTCCAACTCACTCTCAATTCTCTCACGCATCACATACGGCACAGCTCTGGCTTTGTGGTGCACTGGTCTGGCGTCTGGGGTGATGCGTATCACTACTTTGGTGCCTTTGAAAGTACTGACACCTGGTTGAAAAAGTGGCTCGAATTTCTGTAGGATCTGTGAGCATGAACTTCGCTCCACAGATGAAATGGCGTGCACATCCCCCCCATTTCCAGTTCATCTCGGCTAACCAGCTCCTCCCCAAGAGCGCGGGACCATTCCCCAGGATAATCCAGAGTGGCAGTCGGTTCTCCGATCCATTGTGTGTGACCACCAAGTTTGCACTGCCTAGTACTAGAATGATCTCTCTGGTGTACGTCGTAACTGCGTGTCAGTGCATTCCAGTTTGGGCCTAATAGCTTTGAGTGGCCATAGTTTTTCAAATTGTTGAGCACTCATAAGTGACTGGCTGGCTCCTGTGTCCAGCTCCATGCGTACCGGGATGCCATTTAATAGAACTTGCATCATCATGGGTGGCGTTTTGGTATATGAGCTGTGGACGTCTGCCACATGAATCCGCTGGACTTCAGTGTCCATAGCTTTGCCCCAAGCATCACCCTGCCTTGCAGACCCCTCGTCTGGTTCCTCTGGCTCGTAAACTAGCCTCGCTATGGGCTTTCTGCACATTCTGGCCAAATGTCCACTGAAGTTACAGTTTCTGCAAATAAATTGCTGAAACCTACAGGTTTTTGCAGCATGTCTGCCACTGCACCTCCAGCATGAGCTGAGATTGTTGTGAACAAAAGAACTGTTACCAGGCATTCCTCTCTAATTGTCTCTTTGATTACTCCTGAGCACTCTGTTGCTGAGTGTCAATGGTCCCATCCCGGGACGCATTGTCCCTTGTGATGGCGTGAATTGCCGATCCCCCTGCCATTGTCTCTGTTGCTGGCCCACCCTAGAGTCTGTTGCTGCCTGGGCGGTGTCAAATTGCCCTTGCCTGCCTGCGGAGTTCTGAATCTCGTTTACAATGTTAACTCCCTGGTCCTTTGCCAAGTTGGAACCAGGGCTGCACGCGCAAATTATCTTGGTCTCCTCTTCCCCTGCCATAAAGGTCTGAGCTATCAACGTTGCCCTTTCCAAAGTTAAGTTCTTGGTCTCAATCAGTTTCCTGAAAATCCCGGCATGACCAATGCCCTCAATGAAGAAATCCCTTAACATCTCCCTCTTGTAGGCGCCTGTGAACTTACAGAGGCTGGCCAAACGCCGAAGGTCCGCAACGAAGTCCGATATTCTTTGTCCCTCCCGGCGCAGGTGTGTGTAGAACCGGTGCCGGGCCATATGTATACTGCTCGCCGGTTTGAGGTGCTCACCGATCAGAGTGCTGAGCTCTTCAAAGGATTTGTCCGCCGGCTTCTCGGATGCGAGCAGGTCTTTCATCAGCGCATACGTCTTGGAACCACAGCTGGTCAGTAGATGCGCCCTCCGCTTGCCAGCCGCTTCCTCTCCCAGCCAGTCCTTCATAACAAAGCTCTGCTGGAGCCTTTCAACAAAATCGTCCCAGTCCTCACCAACACAGTACCGTTCCTCTGTGCTACCGGTGGCCATCCTCGTGGGTCGTTGATTCCCGTTCCTCGTCGCCAAATGTAGTGGCCTTACACCTTACTATAGAATCACATGGGGCATACACTGCAGACAAGGTCACTATGTGACCTGAACCTTTATTCCCAGGACCAAGAAGTGATGACCCTCCGTGGGACCTCCCTTTATATACCTGGATGGCCAGGTGAGGAGTGTCTCCCACAAGTTCACCCCCTGTGGTCAAGGTGTGCATTACTCATGTGTATACAGTGTACAGTGTTGTTACATAAAGGTTACAGTTGTGTGAAGGTTACAAGCATGACATAGCCAACCCCAGCAGTACTTAACATTTAGCTAACCCAGACTGTGCAATTTGCAGGGCTTACCCTCGCTTGGTAACCTGGGCCCAGCATCCACGTTGACGGTTGATCTTCTCTTGTGAGATTTAATCATATCAGTTATCCTCTGTTCCATGGCTGTTAGTTGCAGCCTACTTGCCGGACCTCCTCCAGTTTTTGACCTTTCTCAGATCTGTGACACCATCTTCTGCAAAGATGAAAATAGAACTTTTTGAGAGAGGGTCCTTCTGCACACACACAGTCACACACACATTAGTCACATTTACAAATGTGATTGCAGTGCATAAATATAAGTATAAATTTAAATAAAATTATTACTTACAGTAACTGCTTGTCCGAGGTCCTGCCACTTCTTTTTGAGCTGTGTGTCATTTCTTGGGGTAATGGACAATGAATTAAACTCTTCTGCAACTTGGTCCCAAACTTTTGTGAGTCCAGAGGGATTCAGTTTATTTTGTCCCATTCTCCCTTTGTTTTTTGAAGCACATCCCATCTCCTCTCAATGATGTCTATCAGGGGCTCAATTTCTTCTGCTAGAAATTTCTTGGCCCTTACAGCTTCTCCTTCCCCTTTCTCCTTCTTTGTCTCCTTCCTTTGCATCCACCTTTTGAAGCTATAATTTTAATCTTCAAATCTAGCTCTGATACCAATGGGTTCTCACTGTTGATCCAAACCAGGCACACCCATCACGTGTAGAAAGTGATTTGTTTTTCCAGCGCATGCGCAGAGATTTTTCGGTGCACACTACAAGCTCTGCTGCAGCATTATCTTCGAGTAGCGCAGCGGCAAAAATAACTTTTACTTTGGGGAGACTACAGTTTTTTTTTGCGGAAATGGGGGAAAAAAAATCATACATTATTGTACACGGGTGCCAAAAATTGGGAAGGTGGAAAATAGGGGCCTATGTACATGAGTTGTTGCTCTATAAGGCACAAATAATAGGTAATTTTGCAGTTAATTAATTATTGGATTAGCAAATGCAAATGAACATTTTAGTGCATGTAATTAACCAAGTAGTATGATTCTTTATGATGAACTCCAATCAAGATTTTGAAAATAGCATCAAGTATAGTATAATTTGATATTGTGTAAACCTTTGTTCCGGCTCTAGAATAGTCCTAAGGAACACAATGGGAAAACATTTACACAGGGATGTTTTATTCATTAAGTTTGGGAATGTGTGGACATGGAAATGGATGTCAAGTGGAATGAGAAAGAAACAATCCTATTTATAAAGAAATGATTTATAATTTTCCGTGTGAACGAGACAGAGATATTTTTCACCACATTGCAATTGAAAAAAATGCATCTGTTGGAACAAAGGCTATGCAATATGCTGACTTTTAAAATCCTGAACTGTTGGTACCAACATAGTACAGGTACAACGTCTGAAATCTGGAAACCTCGGAACCAAGTCCATGCTGGTTTTTGGGTTTTGCGGATTTCGGATCTCACTGTTGCCGCTCCTTGCCGCCCGCCAATCCTCCGCTCCTCGCCTCCCGCCGCCCCCCCGGCGCTGCATTTTTTTACCGGTTTCCTTATCCCTCGACACCCGATGTCGCCATCTTGGCCACCTCAAAAAGAAATCCGTTTTTTGAACAATTCTGGGTTTCATAATTCCGGATTCAGGACGTTATACCAGTATTCAAAATGTTCTTTGACAAGTTTCTATGAGCATGGGATTAGATATCTTGCAGAGTCTGCAGCAATGGCCCTTCCCTTTAAGGGAGGGAAGGAGCCTCTGATCCTGGCAGTACAACATTGGACATTGTGCAGCGCTCTGCCGCCACCACCCCTCTTGCCTGGTTTAGTGCCCCAAGGGAAATGGTAGCACTTGATTTTGTGTTCCATTCGGAGACGTGGCTCCAGGATGATCAGGGCTGGGAACTCAACATCCAGGGGTATTCAACATTCAGGAAGGATAGAATAAAAGGAAAAGGAGGTGGGGTAGCATTGCTGGTTAAGGAGGAGATTAAGGCAATAGTTTGGAAGGACATTAGCTTGGATGATGTGGAATCTATATAGGTAGAGCTGCAGAACACCAAAGGGCAAAAAACGTTAGTGGGAGTTGTGTACAGACCTCCAAACACTGGTAGTGATGTTGGGGAGGGCATCAAACATGAAATTAGGGGTGCGTGCAATAAAGGTGCAGCAGTTATAATGGGTGACTTTAATATGCACATAGATTGGGCTAACCAAACTGGAAGCAATACGGTGGAGGAGGATTTCCTGGAGTGCATAAGGGATGGTTTTTTAGACCAATATGTCGAGGAACCAACTAGGGGGGAGGCCATCTTAGACTGGGTGTTATGTAATGAGAGAGGATTAATTAGCAATCTCGTTGTGCGAGGCCCCTTGGGGAAGAGTGACCATAATATGGTGGAATTCTGCATTGGGATGGAGAATGAAACAGTTAATTCAGAGACCATGGTCCAGAACTTAAAGAAGGCTAACTTTGAAGGTATGAGGCGTGAATTGGCTGGGATGGATTGGCGAATGATACTTAAGGGGTTGACTGTGGATGGGCAATGGCAGACATTTAGAGACCGCATGGATGAACTACAACAATTGTACATTCCTGTCTGGCATAAAAATAAAAAAGGGAAGGTGGCTCAACCGTGGCTATCAAGGGAAATCAGGGATAGTATTAAAGCCAAGGAAGTGGCATACAAATTGGCCAGAAATAGCAGCAAACCTGGGGACTGGGAGAAATTTAGAACTCAGCAGAGGAGGACAAAGGGTTTGATTAGGGCAGGGAAAATGGAGTATGAGAAGAAGCTTGCAGGGAACATTAAGACGGATTGCAAAAGTTTCTATAGATATGTAAAGAGAAAAAGGTTAGTAAAGACAAACGTAGGTCCCCTGCAGTCAGAATCAGGGGAAGTCATAACGGGGAACAAAGAAATGGCAGACCAATTGAACAAGTACTTTGGTTCAGTATTCACTAAGGAGGACACAAACAACCTTCCGGATATAAAAGTGGTCAGAGGGTCTAGTAAGGAGGAGGAACTGAGGGAAATCCTTATTAGCCGGGAAATTGTGTTGGGGAAATTGATGGATTGAAGGCCGCTAAATCCCCAGGGCCTGATGGACTGCATCCCAGAGTACTTAAGGAGGTGGCCTTGGAAATAGTGGATGCATTGACAGTCATTTTCCAACATTCCATTGACTCTGGATCAGTTCCTATGGAGTGGAGGGTAGCCAATGTAACCCCACTTTTTAAAAAAGGAGGGAGAGAGAAAACAGGGAATTATAGACCGGTCAGCCTGACATCGGTAGTGGGTAAAATGATGGAATCAATTATTAAGGATGTCATAGCAGTGCATTTGGAAAGAGGTGACATGATAGGTCCAAGTCAGCATGGATTTGTGAAAGGGAAATCATGCTTGACAAATCTTCTGGAATTTTTTGAGGATGTTTCCAGTAGAGTGGACAAGGGAGAACCAGTTGATGTGGTATATTTGGACTTTCAGAAGGCGTTCGACAAGGTCCCACACAAGAGATTGATGTGCAAAGTTAGAGCACATGGGATTGGGGGTAGTGTACTGACATGGATTGAGAACTGGTTGTCAGACAGGAAGCAAAGAGTAGGAGTAAATGGGTACTTTTCAGAATGGCAGGCAGTGACTAGTGGGGTACCGCAAGGTTCTGTGCTGGGGCCCCAGCTGTTTACACTGTACATTAATGATTTAGATGAGGGGATTAAATGTAGTATCTCCAAATTTGCGGATGACACTAAGTTGGGTGGCAGTGTGAGCTGCGAGGAGGATGCTGTGAGGCTGCAGAGCGACTTGGATAGGTTAGGTGAGTGGGCAAATGCATGGCAGATGAAGTATAATGTGGATAAATGTGAGGTTATCCACTTTGGTGGTAAAAACAGAGAGACAGCTTATTATCTAAATGGTGACAGATTAGGAAAAGGGGAGGTGCAAAGAGACCTGGGTGTCATGGTACATCAGTCATTGAAGGTTGGCATGCAGGTTCAGCAGGCGGTTAAGAAAGCAAATGGCATGTTGGCCTTCATAGCAAGGGGATTTGAGTACAGGGGCAGGGAGGTGTTGCTACTGTTGTACAGGGCATTGGTGAGGCCACACCTGGAGTATTGTGTACAGTTTTGGTCTCCTAACCTGAGGAAGGACATTCTTGCTATTGAGGGAGTGCAGCGAAGGTTCACCAGACTGATTCCCGGGATGGCGGGACTGACCAATCAAGAAAGACTGGATCAACTGGGCTTGTAGTCACTGGAGTTCAGAAGAATGAGAGGGGACCTCATAGAAACATTTAAAATTCTGACGGGGTTAGACAGGTTAGATGCAGGAAGAATGTTCCCAATGTTGGGGAAGTCCAGAACCAGAGGTCACAGTCTAAGGATAAGGGGTAAGCCATTTAGGACCGAGATGCGGAGGAACTTCTTCACCCAGAGAGTGGTGAACCTGTGGAATTCTCTACCACAGAAAGTTGTTGAGGCCAATTCACTAAATATATTCAAAAAGGAGTTAGATGAGGTCCTTACTACTAGGGGGATCAAGGGGTATGGCGAGAAAGCAGGAATGGGGTACTGAAGTTGAATGTTCAGCCATGAACTCATTGAATGGCGGTGCAGGCTAGAAGGGCCGAATGGCCTACTCTTGCACCTATTTTCTATGTTTCTATGTTTCTATGTTTCTATTCCCCTCCTGGAGCATTACACTGGAAGTTTGCATCTGCTCGAATTGGGTAGCACCCAGCGATAATTTTGCGCTCCCGCAAAAGTTATCACCCCAAACGGGTTGCTACACAATTTCTAGCCCTTTGCATCTGTAAAGACACATCAGTGATAGCTGGCCTGCTTTGCCAGCCAGAATTTCAGAGCAGCATGGTGCTGTTCTGAGAGCAGAGAGGAGGTTTGGTGAGACCCCAGAGAAAATCTGCTCTTTTGGATCTTCCAATGGAGCAAATAGGCTTTTTTGACTGATTACCTTTCCCTAAGAAACGTTTGGGACCTTTTTACAAGCCTCAATCAGACTCCATTCAGCTATCAGCATTCCTCCTTTCCGCTACCTGCTCTTTATCCCCCAAATAACCCCCCTGATCTGCTGACACCTCCCTCCCCCTTTACTGGAATTCAAAGGGTCAGTTTAAATGAATTGGAATCCTGCTGGAAGCAAGTTCTGCCTCAAATTCCTGCCCGCCCCCCCTCCGATGAACATCAGGCCTTCTGGCCTCCCGGACCTCGGAATTTCGAGTTCATAATGTTTATCGTGGAGAAACGAACATTATCACTTCATAGCAAATGAGGCTTTGACGTGAAGTAGTAGCAGCCATTAGCTTGTGTTGCTTAAAATAGAAATCCGACAGTGATTAGTTAATCTTTTGGCTCTGACACTGAGTAGATTACATATTCAGGCTAAGTATAAAGGAGCATTTCTCACTGAGCATCAGTGTTTTTACTTTGTCACCAGGTTTAGGGGACCCTTGGTTGTTTAATCTCACTTTCTGGCACGTTGCTACTATTTGCATAGTTGGGAGATGCAGTAAAGATCTTAAGTCACAATGCTAAAAATGCAAGTAAACAGGCTGAGAAGTGAATTGGATACATTTGTCAATTGTCACCACTGGTAGTTGTACAGATTGATGCGGTGGGTTCTGGAACATCGGCTGGAAAAATCTGATCAATCATCCTCATAGGCAGTCCCTCGAAATCGAGAAAGACTTGCTGTTCTCAGGTGACTGTACAGTCCAATATGGGATTTACAGTCTCTGTCACAGGTGGGACAGACAGTTGTTGAAGGAAAGGGTGGGTGGGGGAGTCTGGTTTTTCGCATGCTCCTTCCGCTGTCTACGCTTGTTTTCTGCATGCTCTCGGTGACGAGACTTGAGGTGCTCAGCGCCCTCCCGGATGCTCTTCCTCCACTTAGGATGGTCTTTGGCCAAGGATTCCCAGGTATCAGTGGGGATGTTGCACTTCAACAAGGAGGCTTTGATGGTGTCCTTGAAACATTTCCTCTGCCCAACTGGGGCTCGCATACCGTGTAGGAATTACGAGTCGAGCTCTTGCTTTGGGAGTCTTGTGTCGGGCATGCGGACAATGTGGCCTGCCCAACGGAGCTGGTCGAGTGTGGTCAATGCTTCGATGCTGGGGATGTTGACCGGTTCGAGAACACTGACGTTGGTGCATCTATCCTCCCAGGGGATTTGCAGGATCTTGCGGAGACAGCGTTGGTGGTATTTCTCCAGCAATTTGAGGTGTCTACTATATATAGAAACATAGAAACGTAGAAAATAGGTGCAGGAGCAGGCCATTCAGCCCTTCGAGCCTGCACCACCATTCAATAAGATCATGGCTGATCATTCACCTCAGTACCCCTTTCCTGCTTTCTCTCCATACCCCTTGATCCCTTTAGTCGTAAGGGGCATATCCAACTCCCTCTATATCTAATATATATCTAATGAACTGGCATCAACAACTCTCTGCGGCAGGGAATTCCACAGATTAACAACTCTCTGAGTGAAGAAGTTTCTCCTCATCTCGTTCCTAAATGGCTTACCCCATATCCTTAGACTGTGACCCCTGTTTCTGGACTCCCCCAACATCCGGAACATTCTTCCTGCATCTAACCTGTCCAGTCCCGTCAGAATTTCATATGTTTCTATGAGATCCCCTCTCATTCTTCTAAACTCCAGTGGATACAGGCCCGGTCGCAGTCAATTCAGTCTCTCCTCATATGTCAGTCCAGCCATCCCTGGAATCAGTCTGGTGAACCTTCGCTGCACTCCCTCAATAGCAAGAACGTCTTTCCTCATATTAGGAGACCAAAACTGAACACAATATTCCAGATGATGCCTCACCAAGGCCCTGTACAACTGCAGCAAGACCTCCCTGCTTCTATACTCAAATCCCCTAGCTATGAAGGCCAACATGCCATTTGCCTTTTTCACCGCCTGCTGTACCTGCGTGCCAACCTTCAATGACTGATGTACCATGACACCCAGGTCTCGTTGCACCTCCGCTTTTCCTAATCGGCCGCCATTTAGATAATATTCTGCCTTCATGTTTTTGCCACCAAAGTGGATAACCTCACATTTATCCACGTTATACTGCATCTGCCATGCAGGTGCCCATTCACCTAACCTGTCCAAGTCACCCTGCAGCTTTTTAGCATCCTCCTCACAGCTCACACTGCCACCCAGCTTTGTGTCATCTGCAAACTTGGAGATATTACTCTCAATTCCTTCATCTAAATCATTGATGTATATTGTAAATAGCTGCGGTCCCAGCACTGAGCCCTGCGGAACCCCACTAGTCACTGCCTGCCATTCTGAAAAGGACCTGTTTATCCTGACTCTCTGCCTCCTGTCTGCCAACCAGTTCTCTATCCACGTCAATACATTACCCTCAATATCATGTGCTTTAATTTTGCACACCAATCTCTTGTGTGGGACCTTGTCAAAAGCCTTTTGAAAGTCCAAATACACCACATCTACTGGTTCTCTTTTGTCCATTCTACTAGTTACATCCTCAAAAAATTCTAGAAGATTTGTCAAGCATGATTTCCCTTTCATAAATCCATGCTGACTTGGACCGATCCTGTCACCGCTTTCCAAATCTTTAATAATTGATTCCAACATTTTCCCCTCTACTGATGACAGGCTAACCGGTCTATAATTACCTGTTTTCTCTCTCCCTTCTTTCTTAAAAAGTGGTGTTACATTAGCTAGCCTCCAGTCCATAGGAACTGATCCAGAGTCGATAGACTGTTGGAAAATGATCATCAATGCATCCACTACTTGTAGGGCCACTTCCTTAAATACTCTGGGATGCAGACTATCAGGCCCTAGGGATTTATCAGCCTTCAATCCCATCAATTTCCTGAACACAATTTCCTGACTAATAAGGGTTTCCTTCAGTTCCTCCTTCTCACTAGACCCTTGGTCCCCTAGTATTTCTGGAAGGTTATTTGTGGTGTCCTTCGTGAAGACAGAACCAAAGTATTTGTTTAACTGGTCCGCCATTTCTTTGTTTCCCATTATAAATTCACCTGATTCTGACTGCAAGGGACCTACGTTTGTCTTCACTAATCTTTTTCTCTTCACATATCTATAGAAGCTTTTGCAGTCAGTTTTTATGTTACAGCAAGCTTCCTCTCATACTCTGTCTTCCCCCTCCTAATTAAACTCCTTGTCCTCCTCTGCTGAATTCTAAATTTCTCCCAGTCCTCAGGTTTGCTGCTTTTTCTGGCCCATTTATATGCCTATCTTTGGGTTTAACACTATGCCTAATTTCCCTTGTTAGCCACGGTTGAGCCACCTTCCCCGTTTTATTTTTACTTCAGACAGGGATGTACAATTGTTGAAGTTCATCTATGTGATCTTTAAATGTTTGCCATTGCCTATCCACCATCAACCCTTTAAGTATCATTCGGCAGTCTATTCTAGCCAATTCACGTCTCATACCATCGAAGTTACCTTTCCTTAAGTTCAGGACCCTAGTCTCTGATTTAACTGTGTCACTCTCCATCTTAATGAAAAATTCTACCATATTATGGTCACTCTTCCCCAAGGGGCCTCGGACAATAAGATTGCTAATTAGTCATTTCTCGTTACACATCTCCCAGTCTTGGATGGCCAGCCCTCTAGTTGGTTTCTCGACATATTGATCTAGAGACCCATCCCTACTACACTCCAGGAAATCCTCCTCCACCGTACTGCTATGTCTCTGAGCCATATAGGAGGGTGAGTATCACTACAGCCCTGTAGACCATAAGCTTGGTGCCAGATTTGTTGTCCTGGCCTTTGAACACTCTCTTCCTCAGATGACCGAAGGATGTGCTGATGCACTGGAGGCGGTGTGGGACCTCGTCGTTGATGTCTGCCCTTGCTGATAGTAAGCTCCCGAGGTATGGAAACCGGTCCACGTTGTCCAAGGCCACGCCGTGGATTTTGGTGACCGGGGAGCAGTGCTATGTGGTGGGGTCAGGTTGGTGGAGGATCTTTGTCTTATGGATGTTCAGTGTAAGGCCCATGCTTTCGTACGCCTCGGTGATGGCTTGGAGTTCAGCCACTGTGTGCAGACTCAAGCATCGTCCGCATACTATAGTTTGATGACAGAGGATGGGACGGTCTTGGATCAAGCCTGGAGGCAACGAAGGTTGAACAGGTTCCCACTGGTTCTATAGTTTAGATCCACTCCATTGAGGAGCCTGTTGAGCGTGAGATGGAGCATTGCAGCGAGGAAGATTGAGAAGAGGGTTGGGAGCAATGACGCAGCCCTGCTTGACCTCGGTCTGGACGTGGATTGGGTATGTTGTGGATCCATTGGTCAAGATCACGGCTTGCATGTCGTCGTGGAGCAGGCAGAGGATGGCGACAAACTTTTGGGGGCAGCTGAAATGGAGGAGGGCGTTCCATAGTCCCTCACGGTTACCAGTGTCAAAGGCCTTTGTGAGGCCAAAGAAAGCCATGTAAAAAGGGTTGGTGCTGTTTCCTGCATTTCTCTTGCAGTTGTTGCGCCGTGAAGTTCAAGCCCGTTGTACCCCGTAGTGGACAAAATCCGCATTGTGACTGGGAAAAGCTCTTCAGCCATAGGGAGAAGACGGTTGAGGAGGATTCTAGTGGTGACTTTCCCAGTGGCTGACATTGAGGGTCGCCAGGTTGCCAGTGAGGCATTGGCTCTATAGGGCTCTCTTAGCTGGGTCTTTGAGTGCCCCGGCGTTGATTTTTCTGTGGCATTGCATCTGTTGCCATTGTCACTTTGGGGCTCTATTAATGTTGATGACTGAACGGATTAGGCTGTGGTCTGTCCAGCAGTCGTCGGCTCCTGTCATGGCACGGGTGATGCGCCGTCCTTGCGATCCCTCGCTCGAATGATGACTTAGTTGAGCACGTGCCAGTGCTTCGAGCGAGGGTGTTGCCAGGATGCCTTGTACTTGTCCCTCTGGCGGAACAATGTGTTGGTGATCAATAGATCTCCACCTATAATACGTGACACATGCATTTCGTGGAGTGGAATAAGGTGGTTGGGCAAGAGCTTCATTACATAAGATCATTGTTAACGTTATGCACATAAGCACATGTGCAATTTCCCAGGAAGGAACTAATTTTACCTGCATAAATCTGCCTTGCTATGAGATCTATCAATGCTGAAAGTAAATCAATATTTAAAGGGGGAGCCATGATCTCGGAGTGCTGGAATTTGAAACTGCAATTTGAGCGGAGATTGGTGGTTAAATATTTTCACTACACTTTTTGCAAAAGGCAGATCGTGTTTGACTAATCTAATTGAATTTTTTGATAAAGTAACAGAGGTGGTTGATGAAGAGAATGCAGTGGATGTTGTCTATATGGATTTTAGGAAAGCATTTGACAAAGTGCCACATAAAAGGCTGGTTAACAAAACTGAGGCTCATGGAATAGGGGGGTCCGTGTCAGCTTAGATAAGAAATTGGCTTAAGGACAGAAAACAGTGAGTCGTAGTGAATGGTTGTTTTTCAAACGGGAGGATGGTGGGCAGTGCTAGGACCACTGCTTGTTTTGATATATATAAATGACTTGGATATTGCAATACAGCATAAAATTTCAAAATTTGCTGATGATACCAAACTTGGAGGTGTGGCAAACAATGAGGGTGATACCAATTGACTGCAACAGGACATCCATAGGCTGGCAGAATGGGCAGACAAGTGACAGATGGAATTTAATAGAGAAGTGTGAGGTGATGCATTTTGGCAGAAGGGATAGGTTTAATTTTTTTTTAAAATTCATTCATGGGATGCAGACATCACTGCCAAGGCCAGCATTTATTGCCCATCCCTAATTGACCTTGAGAAGGTGGTGGTGAGTTGCCTTCTTGAACCGCTGCAGTCCGTGTGGTGAAGGTACTCCCACAGTGCTGTTGGGGAGGGAGTTCCAGGATTTTGAACCAGCGATAAGGACAATATAATACCAAGTCACGATGGTATGTGACTTGGAGGGGAACTTGGAGGTAGTGGTGTTCCCATATAGGCAATATAGACGTAGTGGCACAGTTCTAAAGAATGTGCAGGGACAAAGAACTGAGTGTAACATAGCCAAGTTTGCTGACGATACAAAGTTGGGAGGAAAAGCATTGTGTGAGGAGGACACAAAAAATCTGCAAAAAGACATAGACAGGCTAAGTGAGTGGGCAAAAATTTGGCAGATGGAATATAATATTGGAAAGTGTGAGAAACTCTGGCAGAAAAAAAAATCAAAGAGCAAGTTATTATTTAAATGGAGAAAGATTGTAAAGTGCCGCAGTACAGCGGGATCTGGGGGTACTTGTGCATGAAACACAAGGATAGTGTTATATATGTAAACTTGTATTTACTCTGGAGTCCCAAGGGATCCCAAAATCCCTTGGGAGCACAGGTATTTAAGGAGGCCTCACGGGTTAGAGAAGCACTCTGGAGACCTGAAATAAAAGACGGTCACACTTTATTTTGAGCTCACAATGTTCAGTCTGACTCTTTCTCCAAACATAACAACTGGCGACGAGATACAGATAGCGAACCCAAAAATGCAGAGCACTGTGGGCATCCTGGAGAAATTCTCGGGGGGAGATGATTGGGAAACTTTTATGGAGCGACTCGACCAATACTTCGTGGCTAACGAGCTAGATGGGGAAGAGAACGCTGCCAAATGAAGGGCTATCCTCCTCACTGTCTGTGGGGCACCAACGTATGGCCTCATGAAGAATCTGCTCACTCCAGCGAAACCCACGGAGAAATCGTACGATGATTTGTACACACTGGTCCGAGAGCATTTTAACCCGAAGGAAAGTGTTCTGATGGCGAGGTACCAGTTCTACACCTACAAAAGTTCTGAAGGCCAGGAAGTGGCGAGTTATGTCGCTGAGCTAAGACGCCTTGCAGGACATTGCGATTTAAAGGACATTTGGAGCACATGCTCAGAGACTTTTTTATACTTGGCATTGGCCATGAAACCATACTTCGCAAACTTTTGACTGTAGAGACCCCAATCTTGAGTAAGGCCATCGCGATAGCCCAGGCGTTCATTGCCACCAGTGACAATACTAAGCAAATCTCTCAGCACACAAGTGCTGCTACAAGTACTGTGAACAAAGTGATGTTGTTTTCGAATCGCAATGTACAGGGCAGGTCATACATGCCTGCAGCTGCATGTCCGCAGATGTCTGAGTCCACCATTAAGGGTGATGAATGCAAGGCCATTAACACCTTGTTGGCACTGCGGGGGTGATCATCATTTCCATTCATGCTGATTCAAAGAGTATGTTTGCAAGGGCTTTGGAACAATGGGACACCTCCAACGTATGTACAGGCGAGCTGCTAATCCTGTTAAACTTGCAAACCACTATGTTGCAGAGGAGGACAGATCCACGGAGGATCACGACGAACCAGAGCCTCAGACCGAGGAGGCAGGGGTACAGGGGTGCACAAATTCTCCATTAATTGTCCCCCGATAATGCTGAATGTTGAACTAAATGGACTCCCAGTGTCAATGGAACTGGACATGGGCGCAAGCCAGTCCATCGTGGGCAAAAAGACTTGCAAAAGACTGTGGTGCAACAATGCCTCAAGGCCAGTCTTAACTCCAATTCGTACGAAACTAAGAACTTACATGAAAGAACTGATTCCCGTAATTGGCAGTGCTACCGTAAAGGTCTCTTACGATGGAGTGGTGCACAAGCTACCACTCTGGGTGGTACCGGCCGATGGCCCCATGCTGCTCGGCAGGAGCTGGCTGGGAAAGATACGCTGGAACTGGGACGATGTCCGAACGCTATCGCCCGCTGACGACACTTCGTGTGCCCAGATCGTAAACAAGTTCTCTTCGCTGTTCGAACCAGGCATTGTGAAATTCCAAGGAGCAAAAGTGTAGATCCACCTAATTCCGGGGGCACGACCCATCCATCACAAGGCGAGAGCAGTACTTTACATAATGAGAGAAAGGGTAGAGATCGAGCTAGATCGTCTGCAATGAGAGGGCATCATTTCACCGATCGAGTTCAACGAGTGGACCAGTTCGATCGTTCCTGTCCTCAAGGGAGATGGCACCGTCAGAATCTGTGGCAACTACGAAGTAACTATCAATCGTTTCTCCCTGCAGGACCAATACTCACTACCAAAGGCCGATGAACTCGTTGCAATGCTGGCGGGAGGAAAGACGTTCACGAAGCTGGATCTGACTTCAGCCTACATGACGCAGGAACTGGAGGAATCATCGAAGGGCCTCACCTGCATCAACACGCACCAAGGTCTTTTTATTTATAACAGATGCTCGTTTGGAATTCGATCGGCGGCGGTGATATTCCAGAGAAACATGGAAAGCTTACTGAAGTCGGTCCCGCACACCGTGGTCTTCCAGGACGACCTCTTGGTTACAGGTCGAAACACAGCTGAGCATCTGCAGAACCTGGAGGAGGTTCTTAGTCGACTCAACCGCATGGGGCTCAGATTAAAACGCTTGAAGTGCGTTTTCCTGGCGCCTGAAGTGGAGTTGTTGGGAAGGAGGATTTCGGCGGATGGCATCAGGCCCACCAACGCGAAGACGGAGGCAATCGAGAACGCACTGAGGCCACAGAACGTGACGGAGCTGTGGTTGTTTCTGGGACTCCTGAACTACTTTGGTAACTTCCTACCGGGTCTCAGCACACTGTTAGAACCACTGCACACCTTACTGCGTAAAGGAGATGAATGGGTATGGGGCAAAAGCCAAGAAAATGCCTTTGTAAAAGCGAGAAAATTGTTATGCTCAAACAAATTGCTTGTGTTGTATGATCCATGTAAGTGTTTGGTACTAGCATGTGATGCGTTGTCATATGGCAACAAGCGAATGATTTCAGGAAACGGCAACCGGTTGCTTATGCATCCAGGAGTCTGTCTAAGGCTGAGAGCGCCTACAGCATGATTGAGAAAGAAGCGCTAGCGTGTGTCTATAGGGTAAAGAAAATGCATCAATACCTGTTTGGGCTAAAATTCGAATTGGAAACTGACCATAAGCCACTCATAGCTCTGTTTTCCGAGAGTAAAGGGATAAATACCAACGCATCGGCCCGCATCCAGAGATGGGCGCTCACGTTGTCCGCATACAACTATGCCATCCGCCACAGGCCAGGCACAGAAAACTGCGCTGATGCTCTCAGTAGACTGCCATTGCCCACCACGGGGGTGGAAATGGCGCACCCCACAGATTTAGCCATGGTTATGGAAGCATTCGAGAGTGAGCAATCACCCATCACTGCCTGGCAGATCAAAACCTGGACGAGCCAGGACTCCTTATTATCCCTAGTCAAAAGCTGTGTGCTTCACGAGAGCTGGTCCAGTGTCCCAGTAGAAATGCAGGAAGAGATAAAGCTGTTCCAGTGGCACAAAGATGAAATGTCTATACAGGCAGACTGCCTTCTGTGTAGTGGTTCCCAAGAAGTGCAGAGACACCTTCATCAATGACCTCCACAGTACCCACCTAGACATTGTTATGAAAAAAGCGATAGTCAGTTCCCACGTGTGGTGGCCCGGTATCGATGCAGACTTAAAGTCCTGCGTTCACAAACGTACTCCAAGTGGATTGAATGTACACATCTACAATCACAAGGAACATTTTAGCCAAGAACGGGCCTGCATAGTCAACGTGTACCCTAGACCACGGTTTGGAGGGCCAAGACCATAAAACTTAGAGGCGCCTCCCTGGGTACATTGCTTAACTGCGAGCATGTATTACATAAGACATGAGACACCACTCGCTCACTGGGATCCCACCTGCTGAACTGCTCATGAAAAGTGCACTTAAGACAAGGCTCTTGTTAGTTCACCCTGATCTACATGAACAGGTAGAGAGCAGGCGGCTCCAACAAAGTGCATACCATGATAGTGCAAATGTGTCACGCGAGATTGAAATCAACGATCCTGTATTTGTACTGAATTATGGACAAGGTCCCAAGTGGCTTCCCGGCACTGTCGTGGCCAAAGAGGGGAGCACGGTGTCTCGGGTCAAACATTCAAATAGACTCATTCACCGGAAACACTTGGACCAAATCAAACTCAGATTCACGGACTATCCTGAGCAATCCACCTTGGATCCTACCTTTTTTGATCCCCCAACATACACACCAGTGGCAACTGGCACCACGGTTGACCATGAAGCAGAACCCATCATCCACAGCAGCCCAGCAGGACCCAACACACCAGGCAGCCCAGCAAGGCCAGCTGCACAGCAGCCCAGCGAGGGCCCAACAAATGATTCAACAACACCAGCTTTCACACTGAAACGATCAACCAGGGCAAGAAGGGCTCCAGATCGACTCACATTGTAAATAGTTACACTATTGACTTTGGGGGGAGGAGTGTTGTTATATATGTAAACTTGTATTTACTCTGTACAGCCACCAGAGGGCTCATCCCCTGGAATCCCAAGAGATCCCATAATCCCTTGAGTCAGAGGCCTCCCAGGTTGGAGAGGCATCTGGAAACCTGCAATAAAAGACTACGGTCACACTTTACTTTGAGCTCACTGTGTTCAGTCTGACTCTTTCTCCATACATAACAGATAATGTGCAGGTACAGCAAGTGATCAGGGAGGCCTTTTGGAGGTATTTTAGCCTTTTTTGCAAAGGGGATGGAGTATAAAAGCAGGGAAGTCTTGCTACAGCTATATAAGGTATTGGTGAGGCCACACCTGGAATACTGCGTGCAGTTTTGGTTTCCGTATTTACGAAAGGATATACTTGCTTTGGAGGCAGTTGAGAGAAGGTTCACTAGGTTGATTCTGGGGATGAGGGGGTTGACTTATGAGGAAAGGTTGAATTGGTTGGGCCTCTACTCATGGGAATTCAGAAGAATGAGAGGTGATCTTATTGAAACATATAAGATTATGAAGGGGCTTGACAAGGTGGATGCAGAGAGAATGTTTCCACTGATAGGGAAGACTAGAACTTGGGGGCATGATCTTAGAATAAGGGGCCGCCCATTTAAAACAGAGATGAGGAGAAATTTCTTCTCTTAGAGGGTTGTAAATCTGTGGAATTCGCTGCCTCGGAGAGCTGTGGAAGCTGGGACGTTGAATAAATTTAAGACAGAAATAGACAATTTCTTAAACGATAAGGTGATAAGAGGTTATGGGGAGCGGGCAGGGAAATGGAGCTGAGTCCATGATCAGATCAGCCATTTTCTTATTGAATGGTGGAGCAGGCTCGAGGGGCCATATGGCCTACTTCTATTCCTATTTTTTATATTCTTAAAGGGACCCGGGGGTTCAAATGCACAGGTGGCTGGGCTGGAGAGAGTAGTTAGCAAAGAATATGGGATCCTGGGCTTCATAAATAGAGGTATTGAGTACAATAGCAGGGAAATTATGCTGAACCTTTATAAAGCTCTGTTTAGGCCCCAACTGGAGTATTGCATCCAGTTCTGATCGCCACACTTTAGGAAGGATGTGAAGGTCTTTGAGAGGGTGCAGAGGAGATTTGCCAGAATGGTTCCAGAGATGAGGGATTTTAGCTACAAGGTTAGGTTGGAGAAGCTGGGGTTATTCTCCTTGGAATGAAGGTGGTTGAGGGGAGATCTGATGGAGGTGTACAAGATTTTGACAGGTGTAGATAAGGTAGACAAAAAAACGCTGTTCCCATTTGCTGATGGTACAAGGACTAGGGGACACAGATTTAAGGTTTTGGGCAAGAGATACAGGGGGTCTGACCTGGAATGTGCTGCCTACGAGGCTGGTGGAAGCGGAGACGATCAATGATTTAAAAAGGAAATTGGATAGGCACTTGAAGGAAATAAACTTGTAGCGCTACAGAGCGGGGGAATGGGACTGACTGGATTGCTCGAGAGAGCCGGCATAGATTCGATGAGCCGAATGGCCTCCTTCTCTGCCGTCATGACTATATGGGGCCGAAATTGCCTCCCGCCTGAAACGGAGCGCTCGCACCGTGTTGCTATGGTTTTTACCACCACGGTGGTTGAGGTTGCCTCTTGAGCGAAGTTCCACTCTTTGTTTTTTTTTTCCACTCGGATCCGGAAGTCGCTCTTAATGGGGGTGGATATGTGGCGGTGACAACACCAGAGGGGCAGAAGTTGGGTGGGTGCGGAGTGGCCGCCGCAATGACGTCATCATGTCACCGCGTCACCACGGCTCTCCCATTCACTTAAAGGGGAGAGCCTGCGTGATCTTTAAACTTCAGTCAACTGGGTCACCAGGGAGGGTTTTGGCCGGGCCAGCGGTCTGGCACCCAAAAGGGGGTGCCAAGCTGCCTGTTGGTGGCTCAGCCAAACCTGGGACACAACTGTTGGGCTGACATGGCAGTCGGCCGAATAAAAAACATGACAGCAGTGGCAGTGCAGCTCCTCTTTAAGGGGGGCTGCACTGCCATTACAGAAGGCCTCAGCCTCACTGGACCACCGCGAAAAAGCTTGTTCCGGCAGCGCCGGGCGGGCCGAAGATTTTGCAGCGGAATTCCGTCGGGATGGGGGGATAGATCGACGGTGCGCACTGTGATGATGCACTTTGCACGGATTGGCAGCAGCAGCGGAACGGTGGGGGGGGAGAGGAAGCGGGTCACCACCGGGATAACACAGAAGCGGAATTTTGATAATGGCAGCCATTGCACTCCGCAGCATCGCAACTGTTTAAGAGGCCTTAAGGAAAGGGGCAATTTCAGCCCCGATGATTTTTGTGCAGGGCTATGTTTCCAAGTTTAGGAATGAGAGTTTGGACTGAGGTATTTTTAGTTATATCACTTATAACCTACAACATGTGTATTCCAATGAGAATCCCTTTACTTTTTGTGATATTTGTAGGATAAAGGAAAGAAAAGATAGGCAGGCAAAATTATACCTGGAGTGACTGCCTTCCCATGATGTTGCCCACCAATAAGTATCTACAGGCAGAAGCACACCTACCTTACCATCTGTGAAGTAAACTGCCTTCACATATGTGCTACACTCAACAGGCAACACTGGGAATGCTCTGCCAATGGCCGTCAAGGTCATCACAACCCTGAACCCTTTGGCCAAAAAACGGGTGGGTTTGGAGCATAGTGGCAGTTAAAGTGTTAAAAATAGGATTCCCGACCTGATCCCACCTCCAACGCGCACCCACTTCCGGTTTTACCGGAGGCGGGACGAGCGTAAGCGACCGACCCACTCCCAGGGGGCATTAACTCAATTTAAATATTGTAATGAGGTTGGAAGCCTCTTTTTCCTTATCAATTTTGTGTTTAACTGCCAGTGGATGTCCCTGCAGTTAAACAGAAGTGGGGATTGCTGCATCCAGGAGGTAAGTGGCTTTATACCGACCTCCTGGATCCAGGGTCCCAACCCAATCCCAGGCCCCCCCAAAAAGGCCTCCACTCCAGACCTGCCTCCCCCCTTCCCAATGATGATTATGAGGCCGGTCCCGATCATCTTTCCCTCTCCTGGCATTCCCCTCCCCCTGCCCCGCCCCGCCCCCCCTCGATCACGGCCGACCGCGCCCCCTCGCCCAACGATCTGCGACCTCTGCTGATGCTCTCCCCCTCCTGATCCCCTGCCGATCCTCTTCCTTGTGCCCCCCACCCCGATACTCGATCCCTGCCGATCCTCTTTCTCCCCCCGATCCCCTGCTGATCCTGTTCCTTGTCCCTCCCCCCCCCCCCACCCCAATAGCCGACCTTTCCCACCCCCACACCCCCCAACCCGATCCCTGGCTGATCGCTGCCCTCCCCCTCTCGGACCTGCCCCTCACTTTTGGGGCCTATCTGCCTACAGCCAGTCAGCCTTTCAATCTGGCGGGCTGCAGGCGAGTCCGAGGCCTCGTATTCAAATCAGAACCCCGGCCTTCCGGTTTCACGCCCGCTTAGGAGGACTCCCGCCCCCAACATGCCTTCCTTGAGAAAATCCAGCCTTTATGTTTCTGTCTCATTTCAAGGTGCCACAGGGTACATCAGCTAACCTGCAATTCACAGATGTATCCAGCGGGTGATTATTGCATTGTTCAACAGGTCAACAATTTCATAATTTTCCCCATGGACAACTGGCTGAAAAATTGGAAGGCACTACCTTTATTTCCATATGGCAGTTCCATATTCCCCAAAGTCTGGTGCAACATTGATAACACCTATGTGGCCCTACATCCTACTCAGAATTTGTTTTCCTTCATGAATCACAAGGGATTCCACTTCATCAATCATGCAATTCATTGCCCACTTTTCAAGCAGTAGTTAGGAGTTGGGACACATTCATTTTAAAGCATTCCTCAGTGCCAGGAATATTTGAGTCACAAAAAAAGAGTGTGCGGTTTCCTCCTGGAAAATCAAGAGTACCCTCTTGAGCCCTTGATAGCTCAGACAGGAAAGAACAGCAGCCAAATGCAGATACAACAAAGCCCACAGAGTCACCAACATCATCCTTAAACAATATGCATCTTGAAGTGGAGCCTAGATGGGTTTGGGGTTTCCTACAATTATTGTGTGCTGCATGCTGTACAACTCTCTCTGTATCCAATGATGTGTGTAGGGACAGAAATGAGGGTCATGAAGGCCTACATAATATCTGTCTCCATCTGCCACCCCAACATGTTGAAGCTGGAGAAAAGAGATTCAAGCACAAGGCCTCCACAGCAGCAGTGTGAACAGTTGTGAAAGATTCTTCAACTGTGCAAAGGACCTCTGTCATTGGGGGCTCCGCTGCAGGTCTCGCTGGAGTTGTTGCATGCTCCAGTGCAGAGTGCAGTTGTGCATGATTGCACAGTTGTGTCTAGTGGACTCATCCACACTAGTCAGCAAAACTTGCAGGACACTAGATTTGCAGAGCTATGAGGAAAGAGCAGGGGCAGCACTAGAAATTTGCTATGTTTATGGCAGGAACACGAGAGCTTATAACCTACATTACACCATATACCTTGTAAATCAGATGCATTTTATTTAACATTTTTGTAAACATTGAATTAGATGAGTTTTAATCAACAACAATAAAAACAACTTGTATTTATATAATGCCATTAAGGTAGTAAAACACACCAAGATGCTTCACAGAAGCGTTATAAAACAAAATTTGACACCGAGCCACATACGGCGATATCGGGGCAGATGATCAAAAGCTTGGTTAAAAGGTAGGTTTTAAGGAGCGTCTTAAAGGAGGAAAGAGAGGGGGAGAGGTTTAGGGATGGAATTCCAGAGCTTAGGGCCGAGGCAGCTGACAGCATGGCTATCGGTGCTGGAGCAATTAAAATCAGGGATGTTCAAGAGGCCAGAATTGGAGGAGCACAGATATCTTGCAGGGTTGGGGGGGGGGGGGGGGCTCGAGGAGATTAGAGAGATAGGGAGGGGCGAGGTCATGTAGGGATTTTAAATCGGGGTGAGAAGTTTCTTAATCGGGAGCCAATGTAGGTCAGGGATGATGGGTGAACGGACGGTGCGAGTTAGGATATGGGCGGGCAGCAGAGTTTAGATGACCAAGTCTACATAGGGTAGAACATGGGAAGATGGTCAGGTTGGAATAGTCAAGTCTAGAGGTAATAAAGACATGGATGAGGGTTTTAGCAGCAGATGAGCTGAGGCACGGGTGGAATCGGGTGATGTTAGAGGTGGAAACACATTGGTTCAATCATTTAAAATTGTGCTAATTAAATTGAATTCATCCACAATGTGCAGTGTTATCAGTGTTTGATGTTAGAATTTATCACTAATGATTGTAACTGGGGATTTTTTTGCATTCCACTAATTAATTGGTGCCTAATTACAAACATTACCAACAATAATCTGATGTTTAACAAAAAATATGTGTTAATGTATAATCTGCTAATTTATATTATTTGTAGGTTGGCACCTGAAGAAATTATGCCATGTATGATTTGACTCCCAAAGAAATGTATTTCTCCCACTGTAAGATAAATACAAATAATAATGTAAATTGCAAAACCCAGGCCGTGGCAAATAGTTCAAACTTTCTAAAAATGGATATGGTTTAATCTTTCTATTGACTGCCGGAAAAGGAAAGAGCAGCAAGGCATGAAGATGATTCCTCCCTGACACTGTACTTGGCTGAGATCAACGGTTACAGATTAAGCACATAAGAACATAAGAAATAGGAGCAGGCCATTTGGCCCCTCGAGCCTGCTCTGCCATTTAATAAGATCACGGTTGATCTGAACATGGACTCAGCTCCACTTCCCTACCCGCTCCCCATAACCCTTTATTCCCTTATCGCTCAAAAATCTGTCTATCTCCGCCATAAATATATTCAATCACCCAGCCTCCACAGCTCTCTGGGACAGAGAATTCCACAGATTTACAACTCTCAAAGAGAAGAAATTCTTCCTCATCTCAGTTTTAAATGGGCGACTCCTTATTCTGAGACTATGCCCCTTAGTTCTAGTTTCCCCTATCAATGGAAATATCCTCTCTGCATCCACCTTGTCGAGATCCCTAATTATCTTATATGTTTCAATAAGATCACCTCTTATCCTTCTGAACTCCAATGAGTATAGGCCCAACCTACTCAACCTATCTTCATAAGTCAACCCCCTCATCTCCGGAATCAACCTAGTGAACCTTCTCTGAACAGCCTCCAATGCAAGTATATCCTTCCTTAAATACGGAGACCAAAACTGTTACGCTCATAATAAATGGTCAGACTGAGTACTGTGTGTAATGAGCAAGTGTGACCTTAGCTCCTTTATTAAGGTTCCAGAGTGCAGGTACCTCGTGGGTGACCTGCTTATATACTGTGCTCCCAAGGGATGCCCTCTGGTGGTCAGGTGTGATGCATGTTACAAAGGGTTAAATACATAACAAAAACTGTATGCAGTACTCCAGATGTGGCCTCACCAACACCTTGTACAGTTGTACCAGGACTTCTCCGCTTTTATACTCCATCTCCCTTGCAATAAAGGCCAACATTCCATTTGCCTTCCTGATTACTTGCTGTACCTGCATACTAACTAGTTGTGTTTCATGCACAAGTACCCCCAGGTCCCTCTTCACTGCAGCACTTTGCAATTTTTCTCTATTTATATAGTAATTTGCTTTTCTATTTTTTCTGCCATTTGGCTGACTTAGAGAGCATTTTAATGCCTAGCCAGGTTCCTAGATGAATAACCAATGGAAAAGATTTGAAGGAAGGGATAAAATGGCTCATTTGAATTGCCCCTTTTGTAAGGTCATGCAGCAATAGTGGTCCAGAATTTGCAGTAGGAATATTTATGAGGCTATCAGCAGTCACCGTTATTAGCAATAGCAATGTCCGGCATCCACACATGCACAGTTAAGCAAGAAATCAGGAATTTGCTGTTTGAGTTGCCCTGCTCCTCCACAAGCTTCGCTTCACCAGTACCTTGCGTAGAGATTTGGCATTCAAATACATGAACGGCGTGAAGTTGTGATACTTTCTGTACATGATTTTACATGTAACTTTTTATGTCCAGAATAAAGTAATGTGATTGAGTACTGTAGACGTGAGTAAGTGTGACATTAGTCTCTTTATTCTAATTCCAGATTGTTGGTAAAGCATGGGAGGGCTGCTTATATACAGTGCTCCCAAGGGATGCTGGGATCCCTTGGGACTCCCAACAGATATGCCCTCTGGTGGCGGTAGAATGCTGGTTACATAGGGTTGCATACATAACATAATTTATACTTTCCGAGTGTCTCAGTAAGGATTCTCCAATCTGATTAGTTGAAGAGACACACTGTTGTTTGCTCGGCTCACGCAGGTCCCACATACCTTGCAGAGGGCGCTGTGCGATGACTTAAGTTGCCGCTCGAAAGCCCACAAAAATGTCTGTGGACAGTTGTAAGCATAATGAACGGCGAGCGTTATTTGTTTGCCGCTGACCGCAAAATCCAGGCCATTGATGTGGAATAACAGTTTTATTACCTGTAAGTTACCTAACTCAATGTAAAGCTTCAGAGCTTTAATCAAATTTGGAGAGTCAAAATAGATAATAGCTTTTGCAAGTTATTCATTTTCTCACTAAAATAAAATTTATGTAATCTTGTATTTTGTCTGTCATCTATGTTAAGCATTAAAATAGAATACAGTTTGTAATTTATTTCTACTTTTAGTCAGGGAAAGAATGCAACAGATTTAGTCCTAGTCAGAAGCAACCTCCCATAGAAAAAGGAAGACAACTGATTGGTCTCTACCAGGCCATTTGTGAGACGGTTAGGCAGTCGCCACATGATTCAAAGGGAGCAATTTCTATGGAAGAAGTAACTGTACCTCACAAGGTAAGGTGTTCAGAAAACAATTCATTTTCTTGTGGGTATGATGGATAAAGATTATTACAAATGCATAACTATTGTTTAATTTGCTGCATAAATAAACTATAGACCCCAAAAGGCTATTTGCCTTTCTTGAATGCCATCGGCTCCATTTTTGTCTGCTAGCATAAGTCAATTCTAAATGATTAAGAACAAAACTAATCCTGCCAGACTGGTAAAGTGTAACTCACACTCAAATTTCCTGGATCAAGCTATTTGCATAAGTATTCACAAACTGAGGAACAGATTTGGGACACAAGTGGTGGAAGCAGAAGATTGCATTGAACTGAAAACCACAGGGACAGGCAATTGAAAGTCACAATATAAGTGACAAAAATTTTGAAAGCTGCGAGAAAAGCTTAAAGGGAACCTCAAAGCATTGGCAAGTCTGAAGGGGAAGGTGATTGAAAAGTGACAGGCAAGTGTGAAAGAAAAGGAATCCCATGTACAGAAATTAATCTGTAGGCAAGTGACAGGCAACTGAGCACCCAACCTCTGTTTGATGGCTGCTAAAGTGGTAAGGTTGTTTGGTGGGGTTCTCCAGGTACCACTCCATGAGTCCATATTGCAGCTTGCCTGGAAGGAGACGGAGGCAGGCTCAAAACCATAGCTGGCAGGTACTGTCACTGGCTATGCCAGCCCTATGGTATTTACCCATGCCTGAATTTCGAGGCACTTATTTCATATTTCTTTGTTTCTTTTTCCCCTTGATTTTAGAAAAAGACATCCCAGACACTGCAGGACAGACTACGATATTTGCTGAGTGAAGAATCAGATAATCAGGAAGAAAGGAAAGTATGTGTCCAAGGTCTTTATATCATTTAACCCAAGTATATAATTAGTAATGATTACCATTAATCTTGCAACAATAAATGCAGACCCAATTTTAAATTCTTCTTGGCCATTGTATCATTTTATTCTAGGAGAAAATTGCTCAATATTCCTCTCTAAAGACGAACCCAAAATGTACTCCGATCTCATCATTTGTTGATGAAGATCCTGGCAAATATCTACAGATATCACACCAAGTTGTATCTAATGAAGAATCTGGATATATTCAGAAACCTCCCTATCAAACTGTGACACCAACTAAGGTATAAGCTACAACCAAGACTTGTAAGTCCAGTTCAATTCACCTGTGTGAGAGCATGATAAACAAATTATTGGTAATTCTCTGGTAGATCATTATTTTTGCTAGGTCTCAGTTTTGCTCATTGCATGATGAATAGTTTTAAAGCTGCCCTATTCTTTCCAAGTCTGATTCTATGCAATAGGTTAAAATGGACTAAAAATGCAGATCAGTAAATCTTGTCTAAGCACACACAGCTGTGTATGTGCAGAGCTGGGAGTATCTGCTATACACAGTGGCAACAGAAATTCGATGAGAGTGGGAATTCGGTGTACATGGGGAAGGAAGTGCAAAGTGCTTAAGTAGAAAGACTTTTAAGCAAAATGATGCGACAGCCAAAACCCATTACCTGCAATTCTTGTGCCATGTGGGACCTGCAGGAAGTGCCTCCAGTTTCTCGAACCCAAGCTCAGGGTTTCTAAGTTTGAGGAGCGCATACGGGAGAAACACAATTTCCTGGATGGTCCAGGAAGTGGTCACCATGCAGCTACAGAGGGTTCAAGAGAATAGTAAGTGGCTGGCTATCTGACAGGGTAGGAAGAGGCAAGCAGTGCAGGAATCCTCTGGGTATGTGGCACTCTCAAATGGGTTTTCAGTACTAAATACTAGTGAAGATGACGACACCTTGGGGAGTGCAGTCTAGAGCGCATCCACGGCACTGTGAGGCAAATGACTGCACAGGGAGGCACAGCAAAATGTAAAAATGCAGTGGTCATAGGGTATTCGATAGTCGGGGATAGACAGGCGTTTCTACAACTGCCAGTGTCTGTCCTGCATGGTGTGTTGCCCCCCTGGTGCCAGGGTAAAAGGCATCACTGAGAGGGTACAAAATATTTTGAGGGAGGAAGATGAACAGCCAGAAGTCATGGTCAATGTGGGAACCAATGACATGAAGGCAAAAAGGTTGAGGTCCTGCAATCAGAGCTTCAGGAGCTATGGAGGAAGTTCAAAAGCAGGACCTCAAAGAGTGAGTATAGGAATAGTAGGATAATGAAGCAGTCCATGCCGTATGCAGCAAGACCTGGACAACATTCAGGCTTGGGCTGATAAGTGCTAAGTAATATTCACGCCACACAAGTGCAAGGCAATGACTATCTCCAAAAGAGAAAATGTAACCACTTTCGATTGACATTCAGTGGCATGACCACCATTGAAACCCGATCATCAACATCCTGGGGGTCACCATTGACCAAAAATTTAACTGGACTAGCTGTTATGTATTTAACCCCTTGTAACCTGCATCACACCTGTCCACCAGAAGGCCTACCTGTTGGCGTCGCAAGGGATCCCAGCATCCCTTGGGAGCACAGTATATAAGCAGGCTACCCACGAAGTACCTGCACTCTGGAACTACAATAAAGGAGCTAAGGTCACACTTGCTCATTACATGCAGTACTTGGTCTGACCATTTATTATGAGTATAACAATTGGTGACGAGGTAACAAACCGTGTGAAAATGCAAAGAACAGTCGGCATCCTGGAGAAGTTCTCAGGGGGGGACGATTGGGAGGCCTTTGTGGAGAGACTCGACCAATACTTCGTAGCCAATGAGCTTGAAGGGAACGAGAATGCGACCAAACGAAGGACGATCCTCCTAACTGTCTGTGGGGCAACAACTTATGGCCTCATGAAGAATCTCTTGGCCCTGGCGAAACCAACAGAGAAATCCTATGAAGAACTGTGTCCGCTGGTCCAAGAGCACGTAAATCCTAAGGAAAGTGTTTTGATGGCGAGGTATCGGTTTTACACGTGTCAATGATCGGAAAGCCAGGAAGTGGCGAGCTACGTCGCCGAACTAAGGCGCCTTGCAGGACATCCTGAGTTTGAGGGATTCCTAGAACAAATGCTCAGAGATTTTTTTGTACTGGGCATCAGACATGAGACAATCCTTCGCAAACAGTTGACTGTAGAAACTCTGAATCTGAGTAAAGCCATAACGATAGCCCAGGCATTTATGTCCACCAGCGACAACACCAAGCAGATTTCACAGAACAAAGTAGTTTTGGCTAGTACTGTACATAAAGTAACGTCGGTTTTGAGCAGAAATGTACAAGGCAGAATGTTCTCGCCGGCTGCTGTGGCCAGACCTCAATTGACCCAGAATCTGCCATCATCTGTTAATGCGAGGCAGTTAACACCCTGTTGGCACTGCGGGGGTGATCATCGGCCCCATCAATGCCGCTTTAAGCACTATGCATGCAATGGTTGCAGAACAATGGGACACCTCCAATGAATGCGCAGGCAAGCTGCAAACCCTGCAAACCACCACATTGCAGAGGAAGATCGGTCCACAGTGGATCAGACAGAATTGAAAACTTGTACAGAGGAGGCAGAGGTGTACGGGGTACACACATTCATGACGAAATGCCACCAATAATGTTGAAAGTTGAACTGAACGGTATTCCAGTGTCTATGGAGTTGGACACAGGGGCAAGCCAGTCCATAATGAGTAAAACAGCCTGCGACAGGCTGTGGGGGAAGAAGACACACAGGCCCAAGCTCAGCCCCATTCACACCAAACTAAGGACTTATAAAAGGAACTAATCCCTGTAATTGGCAGTGCTGAAGTCAAAGTCTCCTATGATGGAGCAGTACACAAACTCCCTCTGTGGATTGTGCCAGGGGATGGCCCCACGTTGTTTGGCAGAAGCTGGCTGGGGAAAATCCACTGGAACTGGGATGACATCCGAACGCTCTCGTCAGTCGATGACACTGCATGTACCCAGGTTCTAAGCAAATTCCCTTCGTTGTTTGAGCCAGGCAGTGGAAGTTTCTCGGGGGCGAAAATGCAGATCCATTTGGTTCCCGGTACATGACCCATCCACCACAAGGCTCGGGTGGTACCGTAGACGATTCGTGAAAAAGTGGAAATCGAGCTGGACAGGCTGCAACGTGAAGGCATCATCGCGCCGGTGGAATTCAATGACTGGGCCAGTCCGATTGTTCCGATACTCAAGGAGGACGGTACGGTTAGAATTTACAGGGACTATAAAGTAACGATTAACCATTTTTCGCTGCAGGACCAGTACCCGCTACCCAAGGCAGATGATCTATTCGCGACCCTAGCTGGAGGGAAGACGTTCACCAAGCTGGACCTGACCTCGGCCTACATGATGCAGGAGCAGGAGGAGTCTTCGAAAGGCCTCACCTGGATCAACACGCACAAAGGTCTGTTTATTTACAACCGGTGCCCCTTCGGGATTCGGTCGGCTGCAGCAATCTTCCAACGGAACATGGAAAACCTGCTAAAGTCGGTTCCATGCACAGTGGTCTTCCAGGATGGCATATTGGTTACAAGTTGGGACACCATGGAACACTTGAAGAATCTGGAGGAGGTTCTTAGTCGGTTGGATCGCGTGGGGCTCAGGTTGAAACGATCGGTGTATTTTCCTGGCACAGGACATCGAATTCTTAGGAAGGAGAATCGCAGCAGACGGCATCAGACCCACCGGCGCCAAGACGGAGGACATCAAGAACGCGCCGCAACCACGGAACGTGACAGAGCTGTGGTCGTTCCCGGGACTCCTTAACTACGTCGGTAATTTCCTACCTGGGTTAAGTACCCTGCTAGAATCCCTGCATGCGCAACTGCGCAAGGGAGACGACTGGGTATGGGGGAATTCACAAGAGGCTGCCTTTAAGAAAGAACACAGTAAATTTCTGGCTAACAAACTGCTTGTTTTGTATCACCCATGTAAACGACTAGTGTTAGCTTGCGATGCATCATCATACGGGGTCAGGTGTGTGTTACAACAGGCTAATGAATCTGGAATTTTGCAACCAGTTGCGTATGCATCCAGGAGTTTGTCCAAGGCTGAAAGGGCCTACAGCATGGTTGAAAAAGAGGCTCTGGCGTGCATTTACGGGGTAAAAAAAATGTACCAGTACTTGTTTGGCCTCAAGTTCGAGCGTGAACCTGACCACAAGCCGCTCACATCGCTATTCTCGGAGAGCAAAGGGATTAATACCAATGCCTCTGCCCGCATCCAAAGATGGGCACTCATGCTGTCAGCATACAACTATGTAATTCGCCACAGACCAGGCACAGAGAACTGCGCAGATGCTCTCATTCGGCTACCGTTGCCCACCACCGGGATGGAAATGGCACAGCCAGTGGACTTGCTTATGATCATGGAGGCATTTGAGAATGAGAAATCCCCCGTTATGGCCCGCCAGATCAGGACCTGGACCAGCCAGGATCCTTTACTGTCCCTGGTAAAAAAAACTGTGTCCTTCATGGGAGCTTGTCCAGTGTCCCAGTGGAGATGCAGGAAGCGATTAAGCAATTCAACAGATGCAAAGATGAGCTGTCCCTGCAGGCGGACTGTCTCTTGTGGGGCAATCGTGTGGTCTTGCCCAAAAAAGGCAGAGACACATTTATTTGTGAACTACACAGCACCCACCCAGGCATCGTGATGATGACAACTATAGCCAGATCCCATGTGTGGTGGCCAGACATTGACTCAAATTTAGAGTCATGTGTGCGCCAGTGCAACACTTGCTCTCAGTTGAGCAATGCACCCAGAGAGGCACCGCTAAGTTTATGGTCCTGGCCATCCAAACTGTGGATCCATGTAAACTATGCGGGCCCATTTCCGAGGCAAAATGTTTTTGGTTGTCGTGGATGCTTACTCAAAGTGGATTGAATGTGCAATAATGTCTGTAAGCACATCCACGGCCACTATTGAACGTCTACGAGTTATGTTTGCCATGCACGACCTGCCCGATGTCCTAGTCAGAAACAATGGGCCATGCTTTACCAGTGCCGAATTCAAAGAGTTCATGACCTGCAACGGGATCAAACATGTCACATCTGTGCTGTTCAAGCCCGCATCCAATGGCCAGGCAGACCGGGCAGTTCAGACCATCAAGCAAAGCTTGAAACGTGAGTCGGAAAGCTCCGTGCAGACCTGGTTGCCCCGAGTACTGCTCAGCTACTGCACCAGCCCCCACTCACTCACAGAGATTCCTCCTGCCGAGCTGCTCATGAAAAGGGCACTTAAAACAAGGCTCTCTCTGGTCCACCCTGATCTACATAATCACGTGGAGAACAAGCGGCATCAACAAAGTGTGTACCATGACCGCGCAAACTTGTCACGCGATATTGAGATCAATGATCCTGTGTTTGTGCTCAATTATGGACATGGTCCAAAATGGCTCGCTGGCACGGTCACAGCCAAAGAGGGGAGTAGGGTATTTCAGGTCAAACTGACCGATGGACAAACGCACAGAAAACACTTGGACCAAATTAAACTGCGATTCACCAACAGCTACGCACAACCTGAAGAGGACACCACCAACTTTGCCCTTCCAACACACACACAAATGGCAACTGACATCACAGTTGACCACGAAATAGAACTCATCATCCCCAGCAGCCCGGCAAGGCCAACTGCCCAATAGCCCAGTGAAGTACTGACCAACCCAACCACACCAGCATTTGTACCGAGACGATTGACAAGGGAGCGCCAAGCCCCAGATCGTCTCACATTGTAAATAAGTGCATTGTTGACTTCACGGGGAGTGATGTTATGTAATTAACCCCTTGTAACCTGCATCTCACCTGTCCACCAGAGGGCCTACCTGTTGGAGTCCCAAGGATCCCAGCATCCCTTGGGGGCACAGTATATAAGCAGGCCACCCACGAGGTACCTGCACTCTGGAACTACAATAAAGGAGCTAAGGTCACACTTGCTCATTATACACAGTACTCGGTCTGACCATTTATTATGAGTATAAAACTAGCCACATAAATACTGTGGCTACAAGAGCAGGTCAGAGGCTGGGTATTCTGCGGCGAGTGTCTCACCTCCTGACACCCCAAAGCCTTACTACCATTTACAAGGCACAAGTCAGGAATGTGATGGAATACTCTCCATTTGCCTGGATGAGTGCAGCTCCAACTATACTCAAGAAGCTGAACACCATCCAGGACAATGCAGCCCGCTTGATTGGTACCCCATCCACCACCTTAAACATTCACTTTCTCCGCCATTGGTGCACCGTAGCTGCAGTGCGTACCATCAACAAGATCCACTGTAGCAACTCACCAAGGCTTTTTCGACAGTACCTCCCAAACCCACGACTTCTACCACCTAGAAGGACAAGGGCAGCAGCAGCATCACCTCCAAGCTACACACCATCCTGACTTGGAAATATATCACCATTCCTTCATCGTTGGTGGGTCAAAGTGCTGGAACTCACTATTTAACAGCACTATGGGAGTACCTTCACCACATGGATTGCAGCGGTTCAAGAAGGCAGCTCACCCCCACCTTCTCCAGGGCAATTAGGGATGGGCAATAAATGCTGACATTGCCAACGACACCCACATACTGCGAATTAATAAAAAAACACAGGTTAACACATGGCTGGAAAATGGTGCAGAAGGGAATGCTTAAGATTCCTGGGACATTGGGACCAGTTTTGGGGCAGGAAGAAACATAGAAAATAGGTGTAGGGGTAGGCCATTCGGCCCGTCGAGTCTGCACCAGCATTCAATAAGATCATGGCTGATCATTCACCTCAGTACCCCTTTCCTGCTTTCTCTCTATACCCCTTGATCCCTTTAGCCGTATCTAACTCGCTCTTGAATATATCTAACGAACTGGCATCCTCCGGCATTCTCTGTGGTAGAGAATTCCACAGGTTAACAACTCTCTGAGTGAAGAAGTTTCTCCTCATCTCAGTCCTAAATGTCTTACCCCTTATCCTTAGATTGTGACCCCTGGCTCTGGACTTCCCCAACATCGGGAACATTCTTCCTGCATCGAACCTGTCCAGTCACGTCATAATTTTATATGTTTCTATGAGATCCCCGCTCATTCTTCTAAACTCCAGTGAATACAGGCACAGTTGATCCAGTCTCTCCTCATATGTCAGTCCTGCCATTTCGGGAATCAGTCTGGTGAACCTTCGCTGCACTCCCTCAATAGCAAGAACGTCCTTCCTCAGATTAGGAGACCAAAACTGAACAAAATATTCCAGGTGAGGCCTCATCAAAGCCCGGTACAACTCCCTGCTCCTATACTCAAATCCCCTCGCTATGAAAGCCAACATGCCATTTGCCTTCTTCACTGCCTGCTGTACCTGCATGCCAACTTTCAAATGACTGATGTACCATGACACCCAGGTCTCATTGCACCTCCCCTTTTCCTAATCTGCCGCCATTCAGATAATATTCTGCCTCCCTGTTTTTGCCACCAAAGTGGATAACTTCACATTTATCCACATTATACTGCATCTGCCATGCATTTGCCCACTCACCTAACCTGTCCAAGTCACCCTGCAGCCTCTTAGCATCCTCCTCACAGCTCACACCGCCACCCAGCTTAATGTCATCTGCAAACTTGGAGATATTGCACTCAATTCCTTCATCTAAATCATTGATGTATATTGTAAATAGCTGGGGTCCCAGCATTGAGCCCTGCGGCAACTCACTAGTCACTGCCTGCCATTCTGAAAAGGACCTGTTTATCCCGACTCTCTGCTTCCTGTCCGCCAACCAGTTCAAGTTGGATGGGTTGCACCTCAATAGAGCTGGAACCAATGTTCTCACAGGAAGGTTAACGAGTACTGTGGGGGAAGGTTTAAACTAATTTGGCAGGGGGATGGGCACCAGGATGAAACATTGGAGAGGAGAAATGAGGTGCACAGAGGACTGGGAAAGGCAAATAGTACTAGAATAAAGAATAGTTCAGAAATAGGAGGGATCGGGCAGGGGAAAAATGTGAGGCAGTCTAGGATGGTTTTGGAGTGCATGGATGTAAATGCACATAGCCTGATACAAAAGGTTGGTGAGCTGCAGGCACAAGTTGGGACTATGACATATGGCAATAACGGGGCCCTGGCTCAAAGAAAGGGAGGGTTGGGAACTAAATATTCCTGGCTACATGATAATCAGAAAAGACAGAGAAGGGAAAAAAATAAGTGGGACTGGTGGCAGTATTGATCAAAGAAACTATTGGAGAGGGATGATATAGTTGAGGGATCAAAGACCGAGTCTTTTTGGTTAGAATTAAGGAACAATAGAGGAGTTATCACGCTACTGGGTGTATACTATAGGCCACCAAATAGTGGGAAGGAGATGGAAGAGGCAAATTATAGAAAGATGCAAGAACTACAGAGTAGTGATAATTGGGGACTTCAATTATCCTAATACAGACATGGATATTAACAGTGTAAAGGGAAAAGAAGGGGAGGAATTCTTAAAACAGATACAAGAGAGCCTTCTTGATCAGTATATTTACAGTCCAACAATGAAGGAAGCAGTGCTGGCTCTAGTTCTGGGGACTGAAGTAGGACAAGTGGAGCATGCTTCATTGGGAGAGCAATTGAGGGAAACAGTGATCATAACATCCTCAGATTTAGAATAGTTATGGAAAAGGACCAGGCACAATCAAATGTAAAAATACTTAACTGGAGAAGGGCTAACTTCAGTGAGTTGCAAATGCACCTGGAGATGGTTTGGGTACAGAGTAGACACATTCCCATGAGGGGGGAAAGAAGAGCATCCAAAGCAAATGCTCCCTGGATGGCTAACAATATAGAGGTTGAAATGAGAGAGAAAAAAGAGGCTTATGACGATTATAAAGTTCATAAAACAGTAGAGAACCAAGCTGAATATAGAAAGTACAAAGGAGATCTAAAAAAGGGAATGAGGGGCAAAGAGAGAGTATGAGAATAGATTAGTGGCTAACATAAAAGGGAACCCAAAAGTCTTTTATAAACATGTAACTAGTAAAAAGGTAGCCAAAAGAAGGGGCTGATTAGGGACCAAAAATGAGATATTTTTGTGGAGGCAGAGAGCTTTGCTGAGGTACTAAATGAGTACTTTGCATCCATCTTCACTCGAGAAGAGGATGCTGCCAATGTAGCAGTACAGGAGGCAGTAGCGATGTTGGATAAGATAAAAATAAAGAGGATATGCTTAAAAGGTTGGTAATCCTCAAAGTTGACAAGTTACCCCCGGTCTGGATGGGATGCATCCTAGGTTACTGAGGGAAATAAGGATGGAAATTTTAGAGGCAATCTTCCAATCCTCCTTGGATATAGAGGTGCAGGCAGAGGATTGGACGATTACAAATGATACATCCTTGTTTAAAAAAGAGGAGAGGTCAGCCAGCTTAACACCATTGGTGGGGAAAATTTGAGAGATAGTAGATGGGGACAAAATTAATTTGCATTTGGAAAAGTATGGGCAAATAAATGAAAGTCAGTACGGATTTGTTAAAGGCAAATCCTGTTTGACTAACTTGATCGATTTCTTTGATGAAGTAATGGAGAGGGTTCATGAGGGTAGTGTGGTTGATGTTGTGTATATGGACTTTTAGAAGGTGTTTGACAAAGTACCAAATAGACATAGCAAAATTAAAGCCCATAGGATTAAAGGGCAGCATGGATGCAAAATTGGCTAGGGGACAGAAAACAGAGAGTAGTGATTAACAGTTGTTTTTCAGACTGGAGGGAGGTATACAGTGGTCCTCGGAGGTTGGTATTAGGACCACGGCTCTATTATACATATTAATGATCTGGACTTGAGTAAATAGGGCATTATTTAAAAGTTTGTAGATGATACAAAACACGAAAATGGAGTAACAGACTTGAGGAGGTCATAGACAATTGGAGAAATGAGCAGACACATGGCAGATGAAATATGAAGTGATACATTTTGGTAGGAAGAACGAGAGGCAATATGAACTAAATACTACAATTTTAAAGGGGGTGCAGATCTGGGGCGTATGTACACACATCTTTGAAGGTGGCAGGAGAAGTTGAGAAGCCTATTAAAAAGGCAAATGGGATCGTTGGCTTTATTAATAGATGAATAGAATATAAAAACAAGCAAGTTGTACTAAACTTTTATAAAACACTGGTTAGGTCTCAGCTGGAGTATTGTGTTCAATTCTGGGCACCACACTTTATGAAGGATGTCAAGGCCTTGGCGAGTGCGCAGAAGAGATTTACTAGAATGGTAATGAGGAACTTCAGTTATGTGGAGAGACCAGAAAAGCTGGAATTGTTTTCCTTGGAGCAGACAAGGTTAAGAGGAGATTTGATAGAGGTGATAAAATCATGAATAGTTTTGAGAGAAAATAAAGAGAAACTGTTTCCAGTGGGAGAAGAGTCAAGCAAAAGAACCAAAGGCGACATGAGGAAATATTTATTTTTTACACAGCGAGTTGTGATCTGGAATGCATTGCCTGAAAGGGTGGTGGAAACAGATTCAATAGTAACATTGAAAAAAGTATTGGATAAATACTTGGAGAAAAAAAATTTAAGGGGCTATGGTGAAACAGCAGGCCAGTGGCATTAATTGGATAGCTCTACCAAAGAGTCGGCATTGGCAAGATGTGCCAAATAGCCTCCTATGCTGTATTATTCTATGATCTTACTGAAATAGGTTATTCAAAATAGTCAGAATTTATGGGACCAAACTTGGTCAAAGCCAAGACCTGCCCAAGTGCCGCCCAAAGGACCACCGAGAGATCTGGCAGTACTTTGCCAGGAAAATTCCTCGAAAAGATATGTCAGTACCGCCCAGCAGTAAAATAATGACTTGCGCCGTGAATCTGGGCGGCAGTGGGCGAGAGCTCCCAATCTCGGCGGCAAATGCGATCTTCGCCAAAGTGCCGCCGAGGATTAAGTCGGGCCCAGCGAAGGGGGGAGCACATAAAAATAAAAATTTTCACCAAAATAAAAACACTGGAAGACCTTCAGAGGACCCCATACACATAAATCGCTGAAAAATAAATAAATAAAACAAGTTTACTAACTTATTTTTGCAGGTCGTCTTACTTACCGTTGGGGCTAGACCTGCCTCCACGCAACGGTCCTTTCCCCCTGGCCGGCGAGTCCCGCCCGCACCAAACTGGCAGCTCGGCGGGCGGGAGGTCACTTGCGCACCAGTGGCCGTCAACGGGCGGTTCCCAGCGGTACTCCCCTGCTACCGGCAGGAGACCTCCACAAAAATGGCACCGAGGGGAGACCGCCCCAAAAACTTGGTGGCAGCCTATGCCAGTGGGCGGTAAGGCCACCAAGTTCAGGCCCAAAGACTTTTACATCCTAATGACATTCTAATACGCTTTACAGCCAATGAATTACGTTGAAGTGTTGTTATATCTGCAGCATTAAATTTGTGTGCAGCAAGGTCCCGTGCACAGCAATGAAATAAATGACGAATAGTGACGTGAGTTCTTTTACATTCCCCTGAACAACCAGATGGGGTCTCGGTTTAATGTCTTAGCTGAAAGACAGCACCTCCAATAATGCAGCACTCCCTCATTACTGCACTGTTCCATTCGAAGGCTGGATTATTATTCTTGTAAATGAACTGGCTTGATGAATTAAATCACTTCTTTTTCCATACTTATGTCATGTTAAGTTACTATTCACTGTGTAAGGGACAAATCCAATCTTTCAAGTGTCAGATTTTGGCACAGATATCATATATTGGCATCTTGAGAATCCAGCCACCAACTAGAAAATTTTGGCTAGAGAGCGCATATTTGGGGTTGTTTACTAAATACTCAGCATCGCAGACACTATATTTTAAGTATGAGCCCTTGGGATATAATCAAACTTTTAAAATGACGTATATTAAAATTCTGATTGGACCGCTTTGAAATAATATGCTTTTCACTTCTGGTTCTCCTGCGGTATGCAAATCTTATAGGAAACAAATGTTCTGGGAGCATTAGGAATGTCATTAAAAGACACAATAGATAAAGCTGGAACAGAGGACTTTTGCCCTTATGATGCGTGTACATCACATTCACAGTTTTTTTACCTGCAATTGATACATATTTTATACCTATTTTAGATCAGTGATCACTCTTACTGCATACCCAACGCTGTGATTATCGGCCTTCTGCGGGTGCACGAGGTTTCCCGGAACCGCACATCCTAGATCCATTGGTGGCTGGAGGGGGGTGGAGGAAGAGAGAAGATCAAAAGGGGAGAGAGAGAGAGAAAGAGAGGAGGAGGAGGAGGAGGAGAGAGAGAAGGGGAGAGAGAGAGAGAGAAGGGGGGAAAGAGAAGGGGCAGAGAGAGAGGAGGGGATCAGAGGTGGGAGTGGGGATAGGAGGGGGAGGGAGAGAGAGGGGAGGGGATCGGAGGAGGGAGAGGGAGGAAGGGAGGAAAGGAAGAGAGGCAGGAGGGAGAAAGAATTTCAGGCAGAGAGGATCGAAGGGAGAGATGATCGTAGGGGGAAGAGAGAGGAGTGGAGGGGAGATGATGTTAGGAACCTGGGTGGTGGTGATGGTGGTAAATAGCACGGAGAGCACAGAGGGGATGGGGAAGAACAGGTCTAAGGTGGGGGGGGAGGGACAGAATAAGTGAGAACATGATCCAAGTGGTAAGACAGATGAGGGTAGGTCAGGAACTCGGCGGGGGAGAAGGTCAGGAACTGGGGTGTGGGGGGAAGGTCAGGAACTCGGCGGGGGAGACGGTCAGGAACTCGGCGGGGGAGAAGGTCAGGAACTCGGCGGGGGAGAAGGTCAGGAACTGGGGTGTGGGGAGATGGTCAGGAACTCGGCGGGGGAGAAGGTCAGGAACTGGGGTGTGGGGAGATGGTCAGGAACTCGGCGGGGGAGAAGGTCAGGAACTGGGGTGTGGGGAGATGGTCAGGAACTCGGCGGGGGAGACGGTCAGGAACTCGGCGGGGGGGAAGGTCAGGAACTCGGCGGGGGAGAAGGTCAGGAACTCGGCGGGGGAGACGGTCATGAACTCGGCGGGGGAGACGGTCAGGAACTCGGCGGGGGAGACGGTCAGGAACTCGGCGGGGGAGAAGGTCAGGAACTCGGCGGGGGAGAAGGTCAGGAACTCAGCGGGGGAGATGGTCAGGAACTCGGCGGGGGGGAAGGTCAGGAACTGGGGTGTGGGGGGAAGGTCAGGAACTCGGCGGGGGAGATGGTCAGGAACTCAGCGGGGGGGAAGGTCAGGAACTCGGCGGGGGGGAAGGTCAGGAACTCGGCGGGGGAGACGGTCAGGAACTGGGGTGTGGGGAGATGGTCAGGAACTGGGGTGTGGGGAGATGGTCAGGAACTCGGCGGGGGAGACGGTCAGGAACTCGGCGGGGGAGACGGTCAGGAACTGGGGTGTGGGGGGAAGGTCAGGAACTCGGCGGGGGAGAAGGTCAGGAACTCGGCGGGGGAGACGGTCAGGAACTGGGGTGTGGGGGGAAGGTCAGGAACTCGGCGGGGGAGATGGTCAGGAACTCGGCGGGGGGGAAGGTCAGGAACTCGGCGGGGGGGAAGGTCAGGAACTCGGCGGGGGAGACGGTCAGGAACTCGGCGGGGGGGAAGGTCAGGAACTCGGCGGGGGAGACGGTCAGGAACTGGGGTGTGGGGAGATGGTCAGGAACTGGGGTGTGGGGAGATGGTCAGGAACTCGGCGGGGGAGACGGTCAGGAACTCGGCGGGGGAGACGGTCAGGAACTGGGGTGTGGGGGGAAGGTCAGGAACTTGGCGGGGGAGAAGGTCAGGAACTCGGCGGGGGAGACGGTCAGGAACTCGGCGGGGAAGAAGGTCAGGAACTGGGGTGTGGGGGGAGAAGGTCAGGAACTCGGCGGGGGAGAAGGTCAGGAACTGGGGTGTGGGGGGAAGGTCAGGAACTCGGCGGGGGAGACGGTCAGGAACTCGGCGGGGGGGAAGGTCAGGAACTCGGCGGGGAGAAGGTCAGGAACTGGGGTGTGGGGGGAAGGTCAGGAACTCGGCGGGGGAAGGTCAGGAACTCGGCGGGGGAGACGGTCAGGAACTCGGCGGGGGAGAAGGTCAGGAACTCGGCGGGGGAGACGGTCAGGAACTGGGGTGTGGGGGGAAGGTCAGGAACTCGGCGGGGGGGAAGGTCAGGAACTCGGCGGGGGAGACGGTCAGGAACTCAGCGGGGGAGAACGTCAGGAACTGGGGTGTGGGTAGATTGTCAGGAACTCGGCGGGGGAGACGGTCAGGAACTCGGCGGGGGGGAAGGTCAGGAACTCGGCGGGGGAAGGTCAGGAACTCGGCGGGGGAAGGTCAGGAACTCGGCGGGGGAGACGGTCAGGAACTCGGCGGGGGAGAAGGTCAGGAACTCGGCGGGGGAGACGGTCAGGAACTCAGCGGAGGAGAACGTCAGGAACTGGGGTGTGGGGGGAAGGTCAGGAACTCGGCGGGGGGGAAGGTCAGGAACTCGGCGGGGGAGACGGTCAGGAACTCGGCGGGGGAGAAGGTCAGGAACTGGGGTGTGGGAGAAGGTCAGGAACTCGGCGGGGGAGACGGTCAGGAACTCGGCGGGGGAGACGGTCAGGAACTCGGCGGGGGAGACGGTCAGGAACTCGGCGGGGGAGACGGTCAGGAACTCGGCGGGGGGGACGGTCAGGAACTCGGCGGGGGAGAAGGTCAGGAACTCGGCGGGGGAGAAGGTCAGGAACTCGGCGGGGGAGAAGGTCGGGAACTCGGCGGGGGAGACGGTCAGGAACTCGGCGGGGGAGACGGTCAGGAACTCGGCGGGGGAGACGGTCAGGAACTCGGCGGGGGAGACGGTCAGGAACTCGGCGGGGGAGACGGTCAGGAACTCGGCGGGGGGGACGGTCAGGAACTTGAGTGTGGGAAGAAGGTCAGAAATTTGTTAGGAGAGAAAAATACAGAAACTCAGGGAATGGGAGGAAGATTAGGAACTTGTTCGGGGGGTGGGGCGCGGGGGGGGCGGGAGGGAGAAGTTCTTAACCTGCGAGGGTGAGCCCTGTATGTTCTGTGTGATCTCTGTTCTGTCTGAAGCCTGGCTCAAATTACACTTTGCAAAGTGCTTGATTACCGAGGCAGGAAGGATCTAATTACACATTCCAGATAAACTGCTGGGTGTGTCCTTTACGGGGCCCAATCAGAAATCTGGTGTTGGAAATAAACGTGACCATAATCTAAGTTGCTTCTACCGTTAGCCTGCTAAAAACCTGAAAAATGATTAGTACAGTAGAAATCCAACTATAGAAGTTTAATAGTTAATGTACACACCACATTTGATAATAGTCTGCAAATTGTTTCCAAGTATTTTTGATGGTCATTGAAAGCATTGATTTTGAAAACTTACTTAAAAGTCTGCGGATTGCAATTGAGGCTGTCCTACACAACATCAGGAAGATGAATGTTGCCATGGATTACTTTAAACCTAATGAAAAATAGAATCAGTACAATCCGTTAAACATATCTGGGTTACATTGTGCTAAGCTTGATTTCCCTTTAGCCTAGAATAGAGATAAAATTAATGGTCTATAATAGTGATAAAAGAATTTCAGTATTATGCTTGAAAAAATAACTTTGTCAAATGAAAAAGAGGGAGAGCTACATTATTGTTTTTTTTTCATTTTACATGCTTGTCTCTGTAATGAAAGTTTTCCATTAATATGTTTAAACAAGACAAAGTCTAAAAATTGTGAAGCTTAAGTTTAACCAAAGTTACATATTATCAAGAGCCCGGATTTTGCGGTCAGCGGCAAAGGGACAGCGATCATCGCTGACCTCGAAGAAAGTTGCCCAAAAGATTTAGTGGGCTCTGTGGTGTCAATTTCTAAGTTTGCAGATGACACTAAGCTGTGTGGCGGTGTGAGCTGTGAGGAGGACGCTAAGAGGCTGCAGGGTGACTTGGACAGGTTAGGTGAGTGGGCAAACGCATGGCAGATGCAGTATAATGTGGATAAATCTGAGGTTATCCACTTTGGTGGCAAAAACATGAAGGCAGAATATTATCTGAATGGTGGCAGATTAGGAAAAGGGGAGGTGCAGCTGAAAAATTTGGCGAAAATATACAAGACTGTTTCCTGACTCAACATATTAATGAAGTAACCAGGGATAATCATATATTGGGGGAAAAATTCATTTGTGCCTCCCGTTAGCGTCCCCAGGAGGTGCAAATGACTTTTCGCCTGGGCGTGGCGCTGCTACTGACTCCTGCAAAATTCTGCGGGAGTTTAGCGGCGTCGCTATCCGGTAGCACCCCAGGCCGCTGTGCCGGCGATGGCAACATCATCACCATGCGCAGCGACCCCTTTAAGCCGCGGAGCAAACATTCGGTAGCATCCCGTGAAGCTGCTGTGGGTGATACCCGTGACAGCTTCGTGGGGCACATACTGGGCTGTAGGTCGTTCGTGGGACGAAAATTAAAGGGGAGGTGCGGCAGTAAAAATGTTTTAAATGGCCGACTTACCGGTCGTGGCCTTCTTCACTGCAGATCGGGGGGGCCATGCTGTGATATTGCTGCCACAGCACTCCGCTCCCTGGTGGTCAAGCGATGGCTCCGTCTCCCTCCCACAGAGTCAACAGTTTGGCCCTCCCCTTTAATGGAAGAGGAGGTCCTGTCTTCCCGCCAGTGCTACGCGTCCCACTGCGTAGCGCTGGACAATTCGCGTCGCTTTGCGCCCCGATCCCGGTCCCGCCTCCAAGAGGAAGTGGCGCGCAAGATTTTATGCTCCACCTCCTCTCGGGGGTGGTAAGCCCAATATAGCTCACAGGTGGGACGGGACATCTGTGCCTGGCGCAGGAGCTCCCGCCTTGTGGCTGTTATCACCCCCAAACGGAGCGGTACAGAATTTTCGGACAATTGGATCTAGTGTTTAGTAGTGAGCGTGATCTCGTATCGGGCCTCCATGTGGGTGATCATCTGGCCAACAGTGACCCCAACATTATACAGTTCCAATTGGCTAGTAGAATGAAAGGTACTTAGAATATGCAAATCGTACTAGATTTCAGAAGAGCAAAATGGCAGAGGATTTGGAATGGGCAAATTGGCCAACCGTACTTGGTGGTAATGAGACCGATGTACAATAAAATGGAAATTGTTTTAGAACAAGATTAAAAGTGTGGAAAACAAGTATGTGCCCAAGTCAAAAGAAGGAAGTGTGGTAAGAAAAAGCCAAGGTGGCTGACTGGTTATATATAAGGACAAATAACATGTAAAGCATACAGGATCCTGGGCTCTTTAAATAGAGGCATAGAGTACAAAAGCAAGAAGTTATGATGAATCTTTATAAAACAGTGGTTCAGCCACAACTGGAGTATTTTGTCCAATTCTGGGCACCGCACATTAGGAAGGATGTGAAGCCGTTAGAGAGGGTGCAGAAAAGATTTACAAAAATGATTCCAGGGATGAGGAACTTCAGTTACGTAGATAGACTGGAGAATCTGAGGTTGTTCTCCTTAGAGCAGAGCAGATTGAGAGGAGATTTGTTAGAGATGTTCAAAATCATGTTGTTGTTGTTTAGACAAATTTGATAGAGAGAAACTGTTCCCATTAGCGGAAGGGTCAAGAACCAGAGGACACAAATTATGGTGATTGGCAGAAGATCCAAAGGCAACATGAGGAAATACCTTTTTACATAGCAAGTGATTATGATCTGGAATGAACAGTCTTGAAAGGGTGGTGGAGGCAGATTCAATTGTGGCCTTCAAAAGGGAATCTGAAGGAAGAAAAATTGCAGGGCTATGGGGAAAGGGCGGGAAAATGATCTTTCAAAGAGCCGGCATGGACTTGATGGGCCGATTGATATCCTTCTGTGCTGTAACCATTCTATGAAGTCAACAAGCAGGCTGAGCAGCCAATCAGATTGAAGAATTTTCACAGACAGCAAACCAGGAAGTAAAAAGCACTGATTATCATTCACTTTTTAATAATTTTTCAGAGAGCAAAATAAAGATTGGAACATTCACATGGGATTCAGGTAAAAGCTAAAATATCATAAACTGATAATAAAAAATTAAAATTAATTAGTATTTTAAAAATGTATGGAATTTTTTTGTCATGAAATGGAAGTAATGACATGCCACACACAAAAATTAGTTTTTCAGGGCTTGGGAGGTTGTTCAGCAGTAATTATGACTTAGTGCGCTGTTAAAAACTCAGTTATTCCTCATTCAACAAGGCTTAACTTTATCAATGGTTTTCACAGCGAGAATAATGCCTAAAAAGCTGAAGTTCACGTCAAATCACTGAATCTATGTTGATTGTAGCTGTGAAGACTGCAACAGCGCAAGTTGTGGAGGAGGAGGCAATCACTGACAGCAACCTCCGGATTTCCGTGTTTAACTGCGCATGTGCGGACGCCAGAAGTTGCTGTCAGTTTTACACAGTAATGACGGCGAATGCTGACAATTTTGCCATCATTACAACTGCAAATTCCGGGCCAATATAATTTTTCCTTAAGTTTAAAAAAAAAATGCACAGTTGGAAAACCACTTTCAATCCACATGATTATTTGAGCTAACGAAGCTAATGGCAGAGCAGCGCAACTCGGACAGCAACTTTTGGATATTAGCATTTAATCGCGCATCTGCTCCTCGCCTGAAGTTGCTGTAGCATTTACACATAAATACCGGTGAGCACCTGCTACAGCAAAATCTGTCCCATTGTTGTTTTCCACAATTTTTACCATACACCATTTCAAATCTAAGCAGGGAGATAGAAGGGGGCCTGCTTGTAACCTTATCCAATTCTGCTGTGGAACTAGATATAAGGTATATGGATTTTACAAGTTGGTCTTGGTCAACACCAGGGATGTTCATTTGTAAAATCCATACATCTAATACCTAATTGCAGAGCAGAATTAAATAAAGCAAATGGAAAATCATATGCAGCGGTCAATGCATCTGATTAATGGTGCGCATGATTTTCTGATTATTAAAATTAATAATTGAAAAATGGGAAAAGCTATGAATTAGTTCCATGCTGAATTGCCCAATTTGCCCTCCATCAAGCAAGGCTTCATGATGGGAGGGCAGACTTGTAAAATCGTCATAATCTTTTACTGGAAACATTAAGATGTATGATGTTGTGAAGGTAGAAACACAGTCTCAACTGGATTAAATGCAATTACTTTAAATATTAATAATTACACAAGAGCTAGTTAAATGTTTGACTTGTACTAACTTAAGTAAATAAAGATGTATAGTCACCTAAAAAAACTACTCTCCAAAATCACCATCAACTTGAAAACTTGCATGAATCCCTGTATATTTTTGTAACATTGTGATAATGAATGACTGGGAATGGACAAAATGTGAGCATAAAGGTTTATGTTGAGACTTATCGAACATTCATGGGGCTAATGACTTGGACATTGGCTGCAATCAGCCATGATCTCATTCTATCACATGGGGCTCAATTTTCCCCAATGCCGTTTTTGGCGTACTTGAAGAGTTACGCCCTTTTTTGTGGGGGGGGGGGGGTGCGGGGGGTGGCCTGACTACTCAAAAACAAAATTTGAAAGTTTCACCGTTCTAATTTTTGAAATTGGCGCCGCGCAGCCTGTCCCTTAGCTTTGGGGAGTGGAGCTCAATGTCTGCGCCAAAAAAAGGATGTCCCCCTTCTGTGCATGCATGGAAAAAAAGAGTTTTTTTATGTGGCTGCTATGGGTGCGCAAGCCCAGTACACCTCCCGGTGTATTCAACCATTTTTAAAGAGCCAGTGGTGTGTGAGAACATTAATTCTGAGTGTAAAAACCGGAGCTGCAATATGCAACGTGATTCAAGGACCAAGAATTTCTCACAGGATGAAGTGGAGGCACTGGTTACTGTAATTGTGGCCAGATGGCATGAGCTGGACACCAGCAGAGGTCAAATAAAAGTTTCACCAAAAGAAATGAAGAAACGCTGGAACCAACTTTCACAAGATGGTGATCACTATGAGGTGCGGAGGCCAGTGCAAAAAGAAGTGGCAGGACTTTGGTAGGTAAGTAATATTTTCATTTATTCACTGGAATTGTAATTGTAAATGTGACCATCTGTATGTCCCACTCAGCAGAAAGACACCCTTTCTAAAAAGTTATATTTTCATCTTTGCAGAGGAAGGTGGCACACAACAAAAGAGAAATAACTCAAACATGAGGAAGCCTGGCAAATCTGCACCCACTGACATCCTTGGAAGAGAGGGTCGCTGCATTGATGGATCTTGCCTGGAGAAAAGCAACCACCAATGCACAAGCTGGGCCCACACTCAAAGGAGAGGGTAAGTCCCGTAAATTCCACAGTCTGGCTTTGCTAAATGTTAAGTACTGTGTGGGCTAGCCATGCTTCGGTTCATGGGGATGTCTCCATCAGCTACGCTTCGATTGATGCAATGTGCTATCATTCATTGTGGTCCTTCAAATGAGCCTGCTGCCTGCGCTGTGTGAGCCTACTCATGCCAACCTGCCCCTTCCTCTGCTGCTAACCATTTGCCTGTTCTGTTATATTTTTCAGAACTTGAAGCCAACCCTGACGAGGCTGAAGCCGATGCAGAAGAAGATTCAGACGCGGAGCCTGAAGAGGAAAACATCTTCCAATCCGACCTTCCAGATCAAGAGCATGGGGGGTGAGGGGAGGGGGACAATGAAGCCCCCACTGTTGTATTCATTCTGGAGGAGGTGCTGGTGCCACCCATTCAGGCACCAGCCCCTTTCCTGAGTGGTATGAGTGCTGGGACATTTCATGGTTTCACACAGTCCGAGGCTGCGGGTCCCAGTGGGGTGCAGCGAGCCACACCCAGGGTGAAGAAGGGAAGGAAAGCTCGACCGCGCTCTCCTGAGGTGCAGGATATGACAGATGTGGTTCAGATGATGGCAATGAGTGGAGAGAGCATTGACCTTACGCTATCATTCTTGGACACCATCGGTGGGGTGGGTGATGAGGTATTGGGACTGTTAGAAGAAGTAACACTGTCGCGAGAAATGGGAACACTGTCTGGGCACATTAGGGATGGAATGTTGCAGGTAGCTGATACACTGTCGGTGAACATTAGGGAAGGAATGTCGCAGGTAGTTGCTGCAATAAGGGAACACGCCCAGACCCACAGCCAATGACGGAATCAACTGCCACTCCCACTCCAATCCCCAGACCAACCTCTGAAGAGGCACAAGCCAGGCCTTCCACATTACTGCCTGCCCATGCCCCCAACAAGAAGTGTGCATTACCTGAGCTGCTCGAAAGAATAAGCTTGGTTCCAGCCCGGGAAACGCTGCGCCACTGCCTGCGGGCAAGGGCGGACGCACCAAGGCCAAGCGCAGCGGGCGGTCTTAGAATAAGGTGGAGGAGACATGGGTGCAGCCTTTCTTTGCTATTGTTGTTATAATTATGGTTACTTACTGTTGTTACTGTTCTCAAATTAAATGTTTTTTGTAAGTGATGTAAATTTACAAGTTTAAAAGTTTGTAAGTGATCTTAACTGGATACTTTAAAGTTTGATACAAGAATATTTTTTATTAAAGTTAAGTACAAACTAGTGTTAAAATTTTGAATAAAATATATTTTAAATTATAAATGAATCATTTACATTATTTGTTCCATTATTAACACAACAAACATTGTGGAACAGGTCCAAACAGTAAACATACTCCATTTGGAATAGTTGCCGCTGAGCCTTCAAGCAGCAAAGTGTTCACGGATGAGCTGCTGGCGCAAGGCTCGAGCAATCGTTAAAGGGGCACGATGGTCCGCCCTCCTCCGCCATCAAGCTCCAGGTTCAGATAGTTGCATGGCTTCCTCGTCGTCCTCTTCCTCCTCGTCATCTGCATCTTTCTCCTCATCATCAGTCACTCTCGCCTCAGGTGGGTCTTCTACTACCAATTGCTGCTGTCTCATGATGGCTAAGTTATACAGCATGCAGCAGACAACAGCGAACTGACCGATGTCATGTATTCTACTGTCACTGTAATCCATGTATAAACTGACCTAAGTTGCACACCGTGAGAACACTGACCACTAGATGGTGAATTTGTGGGAGACACTCCTAACCTGGACTTTCAGGTATAAAAGGGGAAGCTCCACCCATCTTCTCCACTTCAGTGCTGGAATAAAGGTTACTGGTCACAGAGTAACCTTCTCTCTAGTATGGGCCTCGTGTGCATTTATACTGTATAGTAAGGACATATTATTGGCGACAAGAAACTGGGATTTAAACCACGCGAGAATGGCCACTAGCAGCACAGACGAGAGGTGCTGTGTTGGTGATGATTGGGACGATTTTATTGAGGGACTACAGCAAAGTTTCGTCATGAAGGAATGGCTGCGACAGGATTCGGCCGACAAATGCAGGGCTCATCTCCTGGCGATTTGTGGATCCAGGACGTACTCCCTGATGAAGGACCTTCTAGCGCCAGAGAAGCCGGGGGACAAGACTTTTGAAGAGCTCAGTAAGTTGATCGGGGAACACTAAACCGGCGAGCAGCATGCACATGGCGAGACACCGGTTTTACACGCACCGGCGGCGAGAAGGGCAAAGCGTTCCAGACTTCGACGCAGACCTCCGGTGACTGGCGAGCCTATGTAAATTCCCAGATGTATGCAGAGCCGAGATGCTGCAAGACTTTTTTATTGAGGGCATCGGGCACGCTAGGGTTTTCAGGAAACTGATCCAGACCAAAGACTTGACCCTGGAAATGGCGGCTTTGTTGGCCCAGACATTTATCTCAGGGGAGGAAGAGACCAGAATGATGTTTGACAAAAATCTTGATTTAAATGCAGAAAATGGACAGGGAGTCAACATTGTTAATACGGCACACAGTTCTCCAGGCAGACAGGGGCAATCGGACATGCCCGAGCATGTAGTCGAACCTAAAGGGGGAATTCAACAGAGACAATGGCTAGCTGAACGCCGATTCATGCCATCGCAAGGGACAATGCGGCCAGTAATAGGGCCATCAACATCTGTCAATAGTGCCTTTAAGGACAGTTACAGAGACAGTCAGAGACAATCGACTGGTAATGGAACTTTTGTTTCCAACAACGGTTCATGTTGGAGATGTGGAGGCAAACACACAGCTAGAGCTTGCAGGTATCAGCAATATACCTGCAGAAATTGCAATGTCAGCGGTCACTTGGTGCAGCCAGGTTGATGTACGAGGAGGACGGGCCCGATGGAAGCCCTACGAGGCCAAATGGACACTGGGGGAAATCGCTGGAAGCTGAAGTTCAGCGAGTTCATGTGGAGCACATATACAGTTCATACACCAGGACGCCACCGATAATGATGAAAGTGCTCCTCAATAACATCCCAGTATCAATGGAACTAGACACGGGGGGCCAGCCAGTCCCTGATGAGTATCAAACAGTTCGACAAGTTGTGGGCATCCAAGCCCAGGAGGCCAAAATTATTGCCAATTGACACACAGCTACGGACATATACAAAGTAGATCATTCCGGTGCTAGGCAGCGTCACAGTAGTCGTGACCCACAAAGATTCAGAGAACAGGTTGCCACTCTGGATTGTCCTAAAGGACGGTCCCACACTGCTGGGGAGGAGTTAGCTTGCTGTCATGAACTGGAAATGGGGCGATGTCAATGCAATTTCTTCTGTGGAGCAAATATCATGCTCACAGGTCCTGGACAAATTTGAATCACTATTTCAACCCGGCATTGGCACTTTCATGGGGACCAAGGTAGTGATTCACATAAACCCGGACGCCAGGCCAGTACACCACAAGGCCAGAGCGGTGCCGTACATGATGCGGGAAAAGATAGAAGGCGAATTGGACCGCCTGCTGAGGGAAGGCGTCATCTGGCCAGTCGAATTCAGTGACTGGGCGAGCCCAATTGTGCCGGTGCTCAAGACGGATGGGTCGGTCAGGATATGTGGTGATTACAAGGCCACCATCAATCGGGTGTCACTCCAAGACCAGTACCCGCTACCGAGAGTGGAGGACCTCTTTGTGGAAAACTTTTTTCCAAATTGGACCTGACCTCAGCTTACATGATCCAGGAGCTGGCGAGTGAGTCGAAGAATCTGACCACCGTCACGACACACAAGGGGTTGTTTGAGTACAACAGATGTCCGTTCGGGATTCGCTCGGCCGCCGCGATCTTTCAACGAAACATTGAAAGTCTCCTCAAGTCGATTCCAAGGACGGTGGTTTTTCCAAGATGACATCCCCATCAAGGATTGCGATACTGAAGAACACCTCCACAACCTGGAGGAGGTGCTACGCAGACTGGACTGGATAGGTCTGCGACTGAAAAAGGCGAAGTGCGTCTTTCTAGCTCCAGAAGTAGAATTTCTGGGGATGAGGGTAGCAGCAGACGGGATCAGACCTACTGCGTCCAAAATGGAAGCGATCCAGAGAGCACCCAGACCCTGTAACACGACGGAGCTGCGTTCGATCCTGGGGCTCCTGAACTATTTTTGTAACTTTCTTCCCAAATTGAGCACGCTGTTAGAGCCGCTACACGTGCTCCTACACAAAGGTCGCGAATGGGTCTGGGGGGACAGCCAGGAAAGAGCTTTTGACAGAGCACGCAATTTGTTATGCTCCAACAATCTGTTAACGCTATATGACTCATGCAAGAAACTTGTTTTAACGTGCAATGTATTGTCCTATGGGGTCAAGTGTGTGTTGCAGCATGTTAATGCCAAGGGTCAGTTACAGCTGGTAGCTTATTCCTCCAGAAGTCTGTCCCAGGCAGAAAGGGGCTAGAAAAGGAAGCGCATGCATGTGTTTATGCAGTAAAAAAAAATGCACCAGTACCTGTTTGGCAGGAAATTTGAGCTGGAGACAGATCACAAACCTCTAACGTCCCTTTTGGCCGACAACAAGGCCATAAATGCACATGCGTCGGCCCGCATACAGAGGTGGGCACTCACGTTAGCTGCCTATGACTATACAATTTGGCACAGACCGGGCACTGAAAACTGTGCCGATGCACTCAGCAGGCTCCCACTAGCCATCACCGAGGGGGCAACTGAGCATGCTGCTGAGATGGTCATGGCTGTTGAAGCTTTTGAAAGTGAAGGCTCACCCGTGACAGCCCGTTAGGTCAAAGTCTGGACAAATAGAGACCCGCTGCTGTCTTTAGTCAAGAAATGTGTCCTGAATGGGAACTGGGCAACCATGTACGGGGCATGCCCTGAGGAATTTAAACCATTTCACAGGCGCAAGGATGAACTCTCGATTCAGGTCGATTGCCTACTATGGGGGAACCGAGTAGCCATGCCCCAGATGGGCAGAGAGGCGTTCATCCGAGAACTCCACAATGAGCACCCGGGCATTGTCATGATGAAGGCAATTGCCAGGTCACACATTTGGTGGCCAGGGATAGATGCAGACCTGGAACTTTGTGTTTGCAGGTTCAACATGTGTGCCCAGCTGGGCAATGCACCAAGGGAAGCCCCCCTTAGCCTCTGGTCCTGGCCCGCCAAGCATCCATGTGGACTATGCAGGTCCTTTCATGGTAAAAATGTTTTTGGTTATAGAAGACGCCTACTCCAAATGGATCGAGTGTGACATTCTCATATCAAGCACATCCTCTGCCACAGTAGAAAGTCTACGGACAATGTTCGCCGCCCATGGTCTACCGGATGCCTTGGTCAACGACAATGGCCCGTGCTTTACAAGCATTGAATTCCAGGACTTCATGGCAGGAAATGGTATCAACCATGTCAGAACGGCACCGTTCAAGCCGGCCTCAAATGGCCAGGCGGAACGAGTAGTGCAGATAATCAAACAGGGGATGCTCAGAATCCAAAGAGGTTCCCTACACGCTTATCACACCTCCTGTTGGCCAATAGATCCCGACCATACTCGCTCACAGGGGTTCTATCCACAGAGCTGCTAATGAAAAGGACGCTCAAAACCAGGTTATCCCTTATACACCCCACCATGAAAGAAATTGTTGAGAGCAGGTGCTGGTCACAATGTGACTACCATGACGGGAATGCGAGGGCGCGATGTATTGATGTCAATGACCCTGTCTTTGTCCTCAACTACGCTGCAGGGCCCAAATGGCTCGCAGGCACTGTGATTCCCAAAGAGGGGAATAGGATTCCGGTAGTTAAACTTACCAATGGACAAATCTGCTGCAAACACGTGGATCAAATAAAAAGGAGGTTCAGCAACCCCATAGAAGAAGTAGAGGAAGAACACGATGTAGAGTTCACTCCACCATAGGTGACCGAACACCGGAATCAAGTGGAGGAGAGCCCAGTCACTGTGGGCAGTCCGGACAGGCCTGAGGCACCGCAAACAGCAGACACTCAGACCAGTGCCCAACAACCGGAGCCCCAACTCAGGCGCTCTACAAGGGAGTGTAAACCACCAGAGAGACTTAACCTGTGATCCCAATAAGACTTTGGGGGGAGGTGATGTCATGTATTCTACTGTCATTGTAATTCATGTATAAACTGACCACTAGGTGGTGAACTTGTCGGAGACACTCCTAACCTGGACTTTCAGGTATAAAAGGGGAAGCTCCACCCATCTTCTCCATTTCAGTGCTGGAATAAAGGTTACTGGTCACAGAGTGACCTTCTCTCTAGTATGGGCCTCGTGTGCATTTATACTGTATAGTAAGGACATATTAACCGACAATCTCGGGTGCATTGCAAGTAGCCTCTGGAATGGTCCAGGCATTGGAAATACTGCTTTAAGATGCCAATGGTCTTCTCTATTATGCTGTGCGTCGCAATGTGTGACATGTTGTATTCCCAATCAGCTTCCATTCGGGCATCATGAGCCAGGTAGTGAGACCGTACTCTTTGTTCCCCAGTAGCCAGCTTTGCCCTTCTGGCTGCTGCTGAAACGTGACAGATATAGCGCTCTCACGTAGGATGAACGCATCATGGGTGCTCCCATGGTGTGTCTCATCAACTGCCATGATGCAATGCATGTCGTCACAGACGAGCTGCATGTCCATGGAGTGGAAGCCTTTTCTGTTCCTGTACATCTCGGAATCCTTCAAACGTGCTCACAAGGTGATATGGGTACAATCAATGCAGCCCTGTACCTTGGGGAAGTCAGCAATCCTGGAGAAGCCCACAGCCCTGTCACGCATTGCCTGGGTGGTCATGGGGAACTTTATGTAATCATTCCTCCGGGCATATAGTGTAGTAGTCACATGCTGAATGCGAATATAGTGTTGCATGTTAAGAAATGGCGCACACATCCCCAGTTGTGGCCTGGCATGATCCAGATGCATAAAATGAAAGTATAGCTGTAACCTTTACTTCAACTGACAAAGCAGTCCTCCTGACGCTTCTAGGGTGCAGGTCTGCTTTTATTAACTCACAGATCTCGGTTACAACTTCTTTGCGGAAATGCAGTCTTCTCACACAATCTGCATCACTCAGGTGCAGGTATTAATGCCTGTCTCGATATAGCCAATGTGGGTAAGGCCTCCTGCCCATCGTCCTACGTGCTCTGTGGTTCCTCGGATGATGCTGCCTAATCAATCTTCTCCTCCGCAGCACCATCATGCAGAAAGCTTGCACAAGGTATGGCATTGTCAATATTGCCCCCATAATTTAATTGTAGCTTTGCAACAAGCTCAAAACAGCAGGACAAAGCACTCACACCTCTTCTTTCTTCTCCCTCTCCAAGCTGCATGCCCGAGTATGAACCACACCCAGGTCTGCGCAAGGGCAATAGGCTTGCTTAGAACGGGAAGCTAGGCATTCAATGAAGACATTTGGGGCAACAAAGTGTAATGCAATTCTTGAATTTTTGATTTTTTCAAAGTACCACCGAACGTCTACTCACCGGGCTCGAGGGTCGGAGCGTCGGCCGGCAGAATCGCTCCCTCACCCAGCGGCTTGGGACTCGGCTTCTCCCACCACCATCGCCCCCCCCCCCGGTCTTCCTTTGAAGCTGCTGAGGTAGGACAGTATTGAGGATGAAAACAGAGCCTTTAGAAATTAATATTTTATGGTCTAAGGGTTCTCATCCCTTATATAAGTAGCTGACAGTTCAGTTCGGCTTCCACCCCACCCCGGGCTTGTTTTGAAGCCGAGCCCCGAGCCCTGTGTCCGGGCAAGGGAGCGATTCTGCTGGCTGACACTCCGACCCTCGAGCCCGGTGAGGAGACATTCGGTGGTGGGATGGTACTTTGAAAAAACTCAAAAATTCAAGAATTGCATTAGACTTCCAATTTCTCCCTTTTGCCTTTGAAAAAAATGAACATTTATGATGCATATTCTCCGCCTTCATGACTCCTTCCAAAACTTAGGCTATAAACAATGGCATCTTTCTGTGCTGATTTTGTAATGTGCACTGCTTTTTCTTAAGTTCCCAGAAAGTTTTTGGAGAGTGATCACATACACCGTCCTAGGAAAAATGTAAGTTGGCCAAACTTGCTTAAATGTGAAAAACTGGCGCAGACATCAGGCTATGACGCAAAAAAATCGTAACCTAAAAAAATTGTAACTAATTGAATTATGCTGGCGCAGAAACTTTGGGGAAATTTTGAAATTTTTATTTACTCCAAAAAAAAATGGTGCACGCCAAAAAAACAGGCAGATAATTGGGGAAAATTGAGCCCATAGTCACTGAAGAAATGGATGGAACTGCAGTATTCTGAAATGTTGGAGTGTTAAACGGACAGGAATTTGATAGGTAGATGCAATCTGTTGCAACCCACGACTGCTCTGATGACAGAAGAATCCATTCAAACATTGGACAGCTCAGTAAAAAGCCTCATCGTACAATAATGACAATTTAGTCAATGTGTACCACCCTGATGCTGAAGGAGCTATTGAACCATTTAGCACAATCATGATTTCTTTAGATCTCACATTAATAACTATCGGCAAGGAAAAGATACTAGCAAATATTTAAATCAATATTGAATGTATGCTGGTCCCTATCCAGACTTCATCTTTTATTTTATTTTTCAGCTGATGAATATTTTTGGATAGGAAAATAATTCTGCATTAAGAACCTGCACCGTTCTCTCCCAGCCCGTCTTTCATATGTCGCATCTTATCTTGATTTTAGTTCCTACTAGCTCATATTATCTTTGAATCTCTATCTCTTGCTCCTTCTCTTGCTCTCTCTTTCCTCCCTCTCTTTCTCCTCCCCTTTTTTGTCTTTTAACTTCTTTTCTCCTCCAATCGAGTATTGTTCCATGCTGGGAAGGTGTCACCTGTGGTTCAGTGGTAACAATGTCATCTGAGTCAGAGGGCTTGGGTTCAAGGCCCAATCCTGAGACTTGAGCGCATAGTCAAGGCTGACACTTCAGTGCAGTACTGAGGGAGTGCTGTACGATCGGAATGAGATGTTAAACTGATATCTCGGGTGGATCCCACAGCACTATTTGAAGAAAAGAGGAGCTCTCCTGCTGCGCCGACCAACATTTATCCATCAACCAACACCACTCACAGATTTTCTGGGATCTTGTGAAATTTTCTTGTGTATTTTTTAGTTGCCATGTTTGCCTACATTATAACAGTGACTATATATCAACTGCACTTATTTATTATTCGTTCCTGGGATGTGGGCACCGCTGGCAAGACCAGTATTTATTGCCCATCCCTAATTGCCCTTGAGAAGATAGAAACATAGAAACATAGAAAATAGGTGCAGGAGTAGGCCATTCGGCCCTTCAAGCCTGCACCGCCATTCAATGAGTTCATGGTTGAACATGCAACTTCAGTACCCCATTCCTGCTTTCTCGCCATACCCCTTGATCTCCCTAGTAGTAAGGACTACATCTAACTCCTTTTTGAATATATTTAGTGAATTGGCCTCAACAACTTTCTGTGGTAGAGAATTCCACAGGTTCACCACTCTCTGGGTGAAGAAGTTTCTCCTCATCTCGGTCCTAAATGGCTTACCCCTTATTCTTAGACTGTGACCCCTGGTTCTGGACTTCCCCAACATTGGGAACATTCTTCCTGCATCTAACCTGTCTAAACCCATCAGAATTTTAAACGTTTCTATGAGATCCCCTCTCATTCTTCTGAACTCCAGTGAATACAAGCCAAGTTGATCCAGTCTTTCTTGATATGTCAGTCCCGCCATCCTGGGAATCAGTCTGGTGAACCTTCGCTGCACTCCCTCAATAGCAAGAATGTCCTTTCTCAGATTAGGAGACAAAAACTGTACACAGTACTCCATGTGTGGCCTCACCAAGGCCCTGTACAACTGTAGTAACACATTCCTGCCCCTGTACTCAAATCCCCTCGCTATGAAGGACAACATGCCATTTGCTTTCTTAACCGCCTGCTGTACCTGCATGCCAACCTTCAATGACTGATGTACCATGACACCCAGGTCTCGTTGCATCTCCCCTGTTCCTAATCTGTCACCATTCAGATAATAGTCTGTCTCTCTGTTTTTACAACTAAAGTGGATAACCTCAGATTTATCCACATTATACTTCACCAGCCATGCATTTGCCCACTCACCTAACCTATCCAAGTCACTCTGCAGCCTCATAGCATCCTCCTCGCAGCTCACACTGCCACCCAACTTAGTGTCATCCGCAAATTTGGAGATACTACATTTAATCCCCTCGTCTAAATCATTAATGTACAATGTAAACAGCTGGGGCCCCAGAACAGAACCTTGCGGTACCCCACTTGTCACTGCCTGCCATTCTGAAAAGTATCCATTTACTCCAACTCTTTGCTTCCTGTCTGCCAACCAGTTCTCAATCCATGTCAGCACACTACACCCAATCCCATGTGCTTTAACTTTGCACATTAATCTCTTGTGTGGGACCTTGTCGAAAGCCTTCTGAAAGTCCAAATACACCACATCAACTGGTTCTCCCTCGTCCACTCTACTGGAAACATCCTCAAAAAATTCCAGAAGATTTGTCAAGCATGATTTCTCTTTCACAAATCCATGCTGACTTGGACCTATCATGTCACCTCTTTCCAAATGCGCTGCTATGACATCCTTAATAATTGATTCCATCATTTTACCCACTACCGATGTCAGGCTGACCGGTCTATAATTCCCTGTTTTCTCTCTCCCTCCTTTTTTAAAAAGTGGGGTTACATTGGCTACCCTCCACTCCATAGGAACTGATCCAGAGTCTATGGAATGTTGGAAAATGACTGTCAATGCATCCGCTATTTGCAAGGCCACCTCCTTAAGTACTCTGGGATGCAGACCATCAGTCCCTGGGGATTTATCGACCTTCAATCCCATCAATTTCCCCAACACAATTTCCTGACTAATAAGGACTTCCCTCAGTTCCTCCTTCTTACTAGACCCTCTGACCCCTTTTATATCCGGAAGGTTGTTTGTGTCCTCCTTAGTGAATACCGAACCAAAGTACTTGTTCAATTGGTCTGCCATTTCTTTGTTCCCAGTTATGACTCCCCCTGATTCTGACTGCAGGGGACCTACGTTTGTCTTTACTAACCTTTTTCTCTTTACATATCTATAGAAGCTTTTGCAGTCCATTTTAATGTTCTCTGCAAACTTCCTCTCGTACTCTTTTTTTCCCTCCCCTAATCAAACCCTTTGTCCTCCTCTGCTGAGAAGGTGAGCCACCTTCTTGAACCACTACAGTCCATGTGGTGAAGGTATTCCCACAGTGCTGTGAGGAAGGAGTTCCAGGACTTTGACCCAGCGACGATAAAGGAACAGTGATATATTTCTAAGTCAGGATGGTGTGTAACTTGGCAGAGAACTTGCAGTTATGGTGTTCCCATGTGTCTGCTGCCCTTGTCCTTCTCGTTGGTGAAGATCACAAGTTTGGTTGGTGCTGTCAAAGAAGCTTTGGCGAGTTGCTGCAGTGCATCTTGTAGATGGCATACACTGCAGCCATGATACGTGGGTGGTGGAGGGAGTGAATGTTGAGGGTGGTGGAGGGAGTGAATGTTGAAGGTGGTGGATGGAGTGCTAATCAAGCGGGCTGCTTTGTCCTGGATGGTGTTGAGCTTCTTGAGTGTTGGTGGAGCTGCATTCATCCAGGCAAGTAAAAAGTGTTCCATCACACTCCTGACTTGTGCCTTGTAGATGGTGGAAAGACTTTGTGGAGTCAGGAGGTGAGACACTCGCCGCAGAATACCCAGCCTCTGACCTACTCTTGTGGTCACATTATTTATGTGGCTGGTCTAGTTAAGCTTCTGGGCAAGGTGATCCCCAAGATATGGATGGTAAGGGATTCGGTGATGGTAATGCCATTGAATGTCAAGGGGAGGTGGTTAGACTCTCGCTTGTTGGAGATAGTCATTGGCTGGAATCTTCCCAGCCCTGCGAGTGCAGGTTTGGAGATGGGCCCGCACTCAAAATGGCCCTGATTGCCAGCAGGTCGGGATCCCACTCTGAACCCACCTCCGTGTGAGTTTCTGACTGTTTGGATCGCAGACCGACAGCAAGCTGCAGGGTAGGTAATTAACATAATTAAAAGGTACTTAAATGCTAGTTAAGAGGCTTAAAAGCAGGCACTTGCAATTTTACCCAGCTTTTGAGGGGTTTGCCGTCCGTCGGTTCTCACACCTGATAAGTGTGTCGCGTTCTCAGTGACTCTATTGCTTTGGCTAGTTGACAGCTGCAGAAACATAGAAACTAGGTGCAGGAGTTCGCCATTCGGCCTTTTGAGCCTGACCACCATTCAATAAGATCATGACTGATCATTCATCTCGGTACCCCTTTCCTGCTTTCTCTCCATACCCCTTAACCATAAGGGCCATATCTAACTCCTTCTTGAATATATCTAACGAACTGGCATCAACAGCTCTCTGTGGTAGAGAATTCCACAGGTTAACAACTCTCTGAGTGAAGAAGTTTCTCCTCATCTCAGTCCTAAATGTCTTACCCCTTATCCTTAGACTGTGACCCCTGGTTCTGGACTCCCCCACCATCAGGAACATTCTTCCCGCATCTAACCTGTCCAGTCCCGTCAGAATCTTATATGTTTCTATGAGATCCCCTCTCATTCTTCTAATCTCCAGTGAATACAGGCACAGTCGATCCAATTTCTCATATGTCAGTCCTGCCATCCCGGGAATTAGTCTGGTGAACCTTCGCTGCACTCCCTCAATAGCAAGAACGTCCTTCCTCAGATTAGGAGACCAAAACTGAACACAATATTCCAGGTGAGGCCTCACCAAGGCCCTGTACAACTGCAGTAAGACCTCCCTGCTCCTGTACTCAAATCCCCTAGCTATGAAGGCCAACATACCATTTGCCTTTTTCACCGCCTGCTGCACCTGCGTGCCAACCTTCAATGACTGATATACCATGACACCCAGGTCTCATTGCACCTCCCCTTTTCCTAATCTGCTGCCATTCAGATAATATTCTGCCTTCCTGTTTTTGCCACCAAAGTGGATAACCTCACATTTATCCATATTATACTGCATTTGCCATGCATTTGCCCACTCACCTAACTTGTCCAAGTCACCCTTCAGCCTCTTAGCATCCTCCTCACAGCTCACACTGCCACCCAGCTTAGTGTCATCTGCAAACTTGGAGATATTACACTCAATTCCTTCATCTAAATCATTGATGTATATTGTAAATAGCTGGGGTCCCAGCACTGAGCCCTGCGGCACCGCACTAGTCACTGCCTGCCATTCTGAAAAGGACCCGTTTATCCCGACTCTCTGCTTCCTGTCTGCCAACCAGTTCTCTATCCACGTCAATACATTACCCCCAATCCCATGTGCTTTAATTTTGCACACCAATCTCTTGTGTGGATCTTGTCAAAAGCCTTTTGAAAGTCCAAATACACTACATCCACTGGTTCTCCCTTGTGCACTCTACTAGTTACATCCTCCAAAAATTCTAGAAGATTTGTCAAGCATGATTTCCCTTTCATAAATCCATGCTGACTTGGACCGATCTTGTCACTGCTTTCCAAATGCGCTGCTATTTCATCTTTAATAATTGATTCCAGCATTTTCCCCACTACTGATGTCAGGCTAACCGGTCTATAATTGCCCATTTTTTCTCTTCCTCCTTTCTTAAAAAGTGGTGTTACATTAGCTACCCTCCAGTCCATAGGAACTGATCCAGAGTCGATAGACTGTTGGAAAATGATCACCAATGCATCCACTATTTCTAGGGCCACTTTCTTAAGTACTCTGGGATGCAGACTATCAGGCCCTAGGGATTTGTCAGCCTTCAATCCCATTAATTTCCCTAACACAATTTCCTGACTAATAAGGATTTCCTTCAGTTCCTCCTTCTTGCTAGACCCTCGGTCCCCAATATTTCCAGAAGGTTATTTGTGACTTCCTTCGTGAAGGCAGAACCAAAGTGTTTGTTCCCCATTATAAATTCACCTGATTCTGACTGCAAGGGACCTACGTTTGTCTTCACTAATCTTTTTTTTGGTATAAAAGTGGCATAAAAGCTACCATTTCGCAGCTGTTCACTTTCCAATGTCAGAAGCTGAAGCCTTCAGGTTTTGGAAGAAACTTTTGAGCTGTATGTACTTTGGAAGTGTTTGTGGTGAACTCTCTATTCACCATCACCTCCTTGGAGCAAACTTTCTCACCATTGACCGCTACCTCACCTGCCTTCTATTCCAGCAGCATCTTGGTCCTTAGAATCCGACCACGATCAGCCCCAACACCACCACCAACAACACCAACCTTCCCCGCAATCACCTGATGCTGCACAGTACACCGGGCATCAGCACCTGACCACATTGATGACTGCCACATAATGCACCAGGTTGGCACCAGCTCCATATAGCATCTCTACAATGTCCAACCCATTCCTTTCACACTCTTCACCATTGTGCAGGGTATCCTTCTGTCTCACCATTCACTACAACTCACTAAGCCACTTCCAAAGGTGCCTATAAATCTGTCCAAGAACACAAAGTGCTAAAAATAAAGATTTCAATGTTTGACAACACATCAACATAAACTTTACATGAACATTGGCTAAAGGACCCAAGTGTGTTGTTAGTTGGTATGATTGGACAAGGATGAGGGTAAGTGTGAAGGGTGGCTAGTGAAATGGGGAACTGATAGTGTAGATAGATAGAGAGAGAGGGATGGATGGAGGTGCAAGGTCAGTTGGTGTGAGTAAGGATGTGCAGGAGTAGGGTAGGGAAGGCAGAGTGATGGGGATGTGATGAGTGGCACAGCAGGATGAGGTCGAGTGTGGCTTTGCAGTAACGTTTTGTAATCTAATGAGATCATTGAAAGGTTTGTGCCACTAAAGCCAGCTCCTCCAAACGATATCCCTGCTTGTGCCCTCCTGTGCAAAGTACAACCAGGCTGCATTGGTCTTCTGGAGAGGTCTCCTCCATCCATTGGTATCTGGAGGGAGTATTGGAAGAGCCTGTGTGCAGCTGTGCAGCTTTATGCAGTGTTTTTCAGTGTTTGCAGCAGTTCAATGCTGCAAAACACTGACAGAAGAACTGTCAAAAAAAAGTTGAGAATGCTCGCTGTAAGGAAACCGGCTGATGGTGCATCATCAGATGATGTCATCAGATCCTCTTCCAGTTAATTGGCCGGGAAACCTGCAGGCTGGGCTTAACAAACGGCAGCCATGGAAGATTGAAGGGAGAGGGTGGGCTGCACTTTCGAGTGGGTTTGCCATGCTGCACCAATGCCGCCCGCATCGAACTCGTCTCTGTTGGTGAAATCTCAGCCATTGTGTGGCACGAATGTTACGTGCCACTTATCCAACCCAAGCCTTAATGTTGTCCAGGTCTTGCTGCATGCAGGTATCTGAAGTGGGTTGTAGGGCTGGAGGAGGGTAATAGGGCTTAATGACATGTACTTTAGGATGTCCTGATGAGAGGCACTATATAACTTGCCCCCAGGTTTCATTGTTCTCTTCCTCTATCCTTTTTCATCTTAGTTTTACTTTTGTTTCATTCAGACGTTTCTTTTATCTCCTTTTTATTTCTCAATGTAACTAACTGTATTTTCTTTCTATTTCTTCCTGGTTTCTAGTTAGTTTCTATTAGTGTGTATTTGTTTTGACTTGTTTCAATTTTCTTCAAGTCCTTCAATTTATCAAAAAGTCAGAATTCTCCAATATCAGAGAATTTGATAGTGAAATGAATTGAACTCTGAGCCATTAATGTGAGAATTATATTTTTTTAATTTTAGATAAGTTCAATTTTTCACATCATGATTTTTTTAAATCCATAGCGTCATGTTCAAAGCTCAGGAGCCCAAATTGAAAGTAAATCTGGTTTCAAAAAAGTGTACTATTAGCTGAAACCAAATCGGCACAGTATTTGGGTTTATACAACAAAGCACCTGACTGTTCCTCGACTGCCGCACTGCTGCTGCAAGTCATCTAATCGGACTTTATTGAATTGAGTCTGTGCATCCTTTTACTGCATTATTATCTAAGCTTGTGTACCTAATCCATCTATGAGGTATTAGTCTAGCATTTTATTTTCCTTAAAATAGGGATGTCTCAACTATTATAATTTGTTTTTTTTTTATGAAGCCTTAAAAGCCTTTCTCTTAAGCCGCTGTGGAACCTTGTTCAAAGATACTGCTTATAAGATACATTGAAATTTTAAAATTATCATCCTTGTTTTCAAATCCCTCTATGACCTCGCTCCTCTCTATCTTTGTAACCTCCTCTAGCCCTAGAACCCTCCAAGATATCTGCACTCCTCCAATTCTGGCCTCCTGAACATCCCGATTATAATTGCTCCATCATTGGCGGTCATGCCTTCAGCGGCCAAGGCCCTAAGCTTTGGAATTCCCTCCCTAAACCTCTCTGCCTCTTTCCTCCTTTAAGACACTACTTAAAACCTACGTCTACGACCATGCTTTTGGTTAACTGCCCTAATAGCTCCTTATTTGGCTGGCTGTGAAATTTTGTTTGATAACACTCCTGTGAAGTCCCTTGGGAAATTTTACTACGTTGAAGGCGCTATATAAATACAAGTTGTTGTTGCTCATTGATCTTCCTGCGGCATTCAACATTGTCATTCACACTAACCGCTATGCTACCCTTGCTTAGTGTTCTACCGCCTTAGGATTGCCCATGTGTGGTTGCACTCCTACCTATCACAGTGCAGCCACTGTATCTTTAGCAGAGTCAACATGGATTTATGAAGTGGAAGTCATGTTTGACAAATTTGCTGGAATTCTTTGAGGATGTAACGACCAGGGTGGATAAGTGGGAACCAGTGGATGTGGTATATTTGGACTTGACAAGGTGCCACATAAAAGATTACTGCACAAGATAAAAAGTCACGAGGTTGGGGATAATATATTAACATGGATAGAGGATTGGCTAACTAATAGAAAACAGAGAGTCAGGATAAACGGTTCATTCTCGTGTTGGCAATCAATACTGGTGGGGTGCCACAGGGATCAGTGCTGGGACTCCAACTATTTACAATCTATATTAACAACTTGAATGAAGGGACTGAGTGTAACTTGGAAAGCTTGCTGGCGATACAAAGATGGGAGGAAAAGCAATGTGTGAAGAGGACACAAAAAACCTGCCAAAGGCTAAGTGAGTGGGCAAAAATTTGACAGATGGAGTATAATGTTGGAAAGTGTGGGTTATGCACTTTGGCAGAAAAAAAATCGAAGAGCAAGTTATTTTTTAAATGCAAAAAAATTGCAAAGTGCTGCAGTACAGCGGGTTTGGGGGTCCTGGTGCATGAAACACAAAAGGTTAGTTTACAGGTACAGCAAGTGATAGAAACATAGAAAATAGGTGCAGGAGAGACAGGATGGTGAGGTGGAATGTTCCCTCTAATTTGTTTTTCGGGTGTGTGGTCTCTTTAATGGGTTGTGCGGCCCATTCAAATTTTCATGCATGCGTGGTTCCTTGCATTGAAAAGCCGGTGAACAGCCTGCACGGGATGTCCAGACCGCCGTGTAGCTTAATGGTTCATGTCCTCCTCCCATTCCTTTTCCAGACCAAGGAGGATGCCTAGAAGATGTCCATGACTAAGCACTCCCTTTCTCCTGGTGACTCCTATAAGGTGGAGTAGCACAGCACTTACTCTTTTTAGGTGAAGTCCTCAGAGAACTTACGGAATAGGTCTTGACAAAGTGTCTCGGGGGCCGGAATATTCCCAGCCCTGTGAGTGTGGGTTTGGAGGCAGGCCCGCTGTCAAAATGGCCCTGATTGGCAGCGCATCGGAAGTCTGCTCTGAATCCGCCTCCTTGTCAGTTTCTCAAGTACCGGGTCTGCCGGCAGATCGCAGACCCGACACCAAGCGACGGGCCAGTCAATTAAGATTGTTAAGAGGCACTTTTAAAAGGTAATTTAAATGAATTTGACCAGGCACTTACCATTTTACCAAGTATCCACTGTCACCTCCTTGGAGCAACCTCTCTCACCATTGACAGATCGCTTCTGTCATCTCAACTTCAGCTACCATTTATTCCAGCAACATCGGCGCCCTTGAAAAAAATCTCACCTTGGTCCTCAGAATCCCAACACCAACATCACTAAACATACCAACATCACCAACACCACCAACCTTCTCTACAATCAACTGATGCTGCACAGTATACAGGGCATCAGCACCCGACCACATTGTTGCCTGGGAGGTCAATGATGGCCTCACCATGGCCACATTTCACTTGAAGTTGTACACCCTGACTACCACATGATGCGCCAGGTTGGCACCACCCTACACCAGCTCCATAAAGCATCCCTACAATGCCCAAGCCATTCCTTTCACACTCATCTCCATTGTGCAGGGTATCCTTATGTCTGACCATTTACTACAACTCACTAAGCCACTTCTAAAAGGTGCACACAAATCTATCCAAGAACACAAAATGTTGAAAATAAAGATTTCAATGCTTGACAACACATTAGCAGAAACTCTACATGAATATTTGCTAAAACCCTCAAGTGCCTTCCCTTGTGTTTTGTTAGTTGATATGCTTGCACTAAGATGAGGGTGAGTGTGAGGGGTGGCTAGTGAGATGGGGATGTGATAAAGAAGATCGAGAGGGATGGGTGGAGGTGCAAAGCAAGTTCGTGTGAGTAAGAATGTGCAGGGTTGGGCTAGGGAAAGCAAAGTGATGGGGATGTGATGAGTGGCACAGCAGGATGAGGTTGAGTGTGGCTTTGCAGTAACGTTTCGTGATCTACTTGGATCATTGAAACGTTTGCGCCACTGCAGCCAGCTCCTCCAGATGACATCCCTGCTTGTGCCCTCCTGTGCACTGTGCAACCAGGCTGCATTGGTGTCCTTGGGAGGTCTCTTCCGTCCATTTGGAAGGGAAGAATACTTCCCTGCGTGCTGTGACTCCCTCAGTAAGCATCTGGAGGGAGTCATGGGAGAGCCTGGGTGCAGCCATGCACCTTTGTGCAGTGCTTGTTAGTGTTTGCAGCACCTAAATGCTACAAAACACTGACAGAAGAACTGCCAAAAAAAAGTTGACCATGGTCCCTTTAAGGAAAACGGCTGATGACTCATCATCAAATGACGTCATCAGACCCACTTCCTGTTAATTTTCCGTGAACCTCGCAGGGCGGGCTTAACCAGCCCAATCTAGGGAAGATTGTTGAGAGGGCAGACTGGAGCCGAAAGTGTCTTCCCTATACGCCAGCAATGCCAGCCATCCCGGACTCACCAGTTGGCAAAATCATGGCTAGAAAGTCTCTTGTGTGTTTCAGAGGTCCTTTTCACAGCTCCAGCAGTAAGTGAACATTAAAAGGTGAGTATTCAAGAAAGGAGGGAGAGAGAAAACAGGGAACCATAGGCCAGTTACCCTGACATCAGGACGGGAAAATGCTAGAATCTATTATTTGGGACGTGGTAACAGGGCACTTAGAAAATCATATGATCAGGCAGAGAACAAACCAACTAAAACTAGCAGAAACTTTTCCAATGCCCTTCTTGACAGCTACACGAACTCCACAAACTCAAACTTTTCCGACAAACCACTGTCCTCATTCTGTTCCTCTTGAGCATCATTCTGGTCTTCATTAACCTACATTTACTCCTTGTCCCCTCAATAATTTGTTTCCAAAATCCTGGTCCTTATCTAAAAATGTATCCATGGCCTAACCCCAATAACCTCTGCAACCTTCCCCCACCTTCTCTCTCATCCTTTACACTTTGGTCCTTTACCTCTAACCTTCTGTGTGTTCCTTCCTTTGGTCCACCAATGGTAGCAGAACTATCTCCCCCCTCATCTTTAAAGCTGTTTAAAATCCAACTATTCAACCTATCCTAACTTTATCAACTGCTCCTTGAGATCCATTTTTCCTATGTGAAACACTTTGGGAACACTTTCTACATCTAGGAATAGTTTATGAGACCAGCATGCTTGGTGCTGACATTGGGTGCATGCCAAAGTGGAAAAATGTTTAATTGCCCTCATTTCGAGCATAAAAAATCACTTCAAATATAAAAAAAAAATCTAACTGGATCAATGATGTTACCTAACCATTGTCTCAAAGCTGCTGTTAATGTCTCTGGACTGAGGGCCTTGTGGCATTGCAAATGTTTGAAGTGCAACATTAATAATAATAATTTGCTCTCCATAGTGGTACAATGTAAGATTAAAGTTTACCACACATTTTTACATATAACTAATTAGTGTTAATGATACAGATCATGGTAATAATATGATTTACTGGCAAGTATCCAGGGATGATTATTCCATGTTTTCCTAACCCGAAAATTCACCTTGGAACATTCTCTTCCTTTTAATGACTTTTCAGAATTTACAGAATATATTTTCAGACGTTTATTGAAAGGTTCAAAACTGTGCCTGTCGGTGTGCGTACAGTTAGTGTGCTTCAAAGGCTCATGCCTAATGTATAGCCACTATTTCTATCAGAGTAATAATTGAGGCCATTAATCAGAAGAAAATGTGCTATTTTTAGAATCTACATTAAGAGTCTTTCGCATTCTTACATATATCCAACAAAGCTCCACATCAGCAGATAATGTTATTGTAAAGGATGTTAGATTATTTTAACTCTTATGAACCATACATTCCTTGCCATATGTGTTTGTTTTTAAAAACAATTCCCACAGCCAAGTACCTGCCAGAAATACTAATCTGTGTGACAAACAAGATCATTTTAATTTCTTTTACTAATTAATTGATTTTGGAATTACATTGTTAAAAATCTCCTGTGGATGGTTTAATATAAATAAAACTCAGCTTTTTTAGCTTTATAGCACAATCATCATTTTTAATCGCTCAGTGATTAGTAAGCAGAGTTACGAGGTTTGTGATGTTAGTCTGTTATTTGTCAATTAAATTACATAGAATTACAGAGAATGTACAATACAGAAACAGGCCAACTCGAGTTTATGCCCCATACAAGCCTTCTCCCACCTTATCAACATATACTTTTATTCCTTTCTCCCTCATGTGTTTATCTAGCTTCCCCTTAAATGCATCTATGCTATTCACCTCAACTACTCCCTCTGGTAGTGAGTTCAACATGACATAGGATATACAGCACAGAAACAGGCCATTCGGCCCAGCTAGTCCATACAGCGTTTATGCTCCACTCAATCCTTCTCCTGTCTTTCCTCATCGAACTCTATCAGCATAACCCTCTGTTCCCTTCCCCCTTATATGCTTATCTAGTCTCTTAAATGCATCTATACTATTCACTTCAACCACTTCCTGTGGTAGTGCTTTCCATATTCTCACCACTCTCTGGATAAAGACGTTTCTTCTGAAGTCCCTATTTGATTTCTTGGTGACTATCCTGTATTGATGACCTCTAGTTTTGCTCTTCCCCACAAGTGGAAACACTCTCTATCTACTCTATCAAAACTTTTCATAATTTTAAAGACCTCTATTAGATCACCGCTCACCCTTCTCTTTTCAAGAGAAGAGACCCAGCCTGTTCACCCTTTCCTGATAGGTATACCCTCGCATTTCTGCTATCATCCTTGTAATTTTTTTTGCATCCTCTCCAATGCCTCTATATCCTTTTTGTAATATGGCAACCAGAATTGTACGCAGTCCTCCAAGTGTGCTCTAACTAAAGTTCTATACAAGCTAAACATAACTTCTCTGATTTTCAATTCTATCCCTGTAGAAGTGAACTCCAGTGCTTTGTTTTGCGTTATTATGGCCTTATTAACCTGCGTCGCTATTTTTAGTGATTTGTGTATCTGTACTCCGAGATCCTATTCCTCCTCTACCTCATTTAGACTCTTAGGGGGGAATTTTCTGGGAGCTCAGTGGGCACGATCGGTGGCGGGTCGAGTGGGAACGGTTTTTTTTGACAGCGGGTTGGAATCACGCGCCTTTACCAAATGTCGGCTTTGTCAACGCTGAGCAGACCCGACATACAGCGGCGGGAAAGGCAATTGAAATCATTAGTAGCTTGTTTACAGTCACTTAACAGTGCTTTTTTCCCAGCTTTTTGAATTTGACAGGTCGCCCACCAGATTTCTACTGTGTCTAGAACTCGTCAGTGAAGCTGAGGTGGGAGGTCACTTGCCATTGTTTCAGCTGATGAGTTGACAGCTTCAAATGTCAAGTTAACACTCCCAGCTGATTCAGATATTTTTCCTTAGCCACTAGCTTCTCTTCTGCATTTCCACTACCGATTCAGAATGCTGTAATTCTCCATCCAGTCTGACCTCATTACCTCTTCCATCATTGACAGATTGCTTCTGTCATCTCTACTTCACTTGCAATCGATTACATCAACATTTTACACTTTCTCCCCTTGGTCCTCAGAATCCGACCACTGGGCTCACAACCATCAACATCACCAGGCACATCATAGAAACATAGAAACATAGAAAATAGGTGCAGGAGTAGGCCATTCGGCCCTTCTAGCCTGCACCGCCATTCAATGAGTTCATGGCTGAACATTCAACTTCAGTACCCCATTCCTGCTTTCTCGCCATACCCCTTGATCCCCCTAGCAGTAAGGACCTCATCTAACTCCTTTTTGAATATATTTAGTGAATTGGCCTCAACAACTTTCTGTGGTAGAGAATTCCACAGGTTCACCACTCTCTGGGTGAAGAAGTTCCTCCGCATCTCGGTCCTAAATGGCTTACCCCTTATCCTTAGACTGTGACCCCTGGTTCTGGACTTCCCCAACATTGGGAACATTCTTCCTGCATCTAACCTGTCTAACCCCGTCAGAATTTTATATGTTTCTATGAGGTCCCCTCTCATTCTTCTGAACTCCAGTGAATACAAGCCCAGTTGATCCAGTCTTTCTTGATAGGTCAGTCCCGCCATCCCGGGAATCAGTCTGGTGAACCTTCGCTGCACTCCCTCAATAGCAAGAATGTCCTTCCTCAGGTTAGGAGACCAAAACTGTACACAATACTCCAGGTGTGGCCTCACCAATGCCCTGTACAACTGTAGCAACACCTCCCTGCCCCTGTACTCAAATCCCCTTGCTATGAAGGCCAACATGCCATTTGCTTTCTTAACCGCCTGCTGCACCAGCAGCACTAATCTTCTCTGCAATCAACTGATGCTGCACAGGACATAGGGCATCAGCACCCGACCACATTGATGCCCGGGACACCAGAGATGGCCTCACCATAGCCATATTTACTTCACTTGATGCTGTAAACCCTGGCTGCCACATGATGCGCCAGGTTGGCACTGTTGTGTATGGAGAAAGAGTCAGACTGAACACTGTGAGCTCAAAATAAATTGTGACCTTAGTCTTTTATTGCAGGTCTCCAGAGTGCCTCTCCAACCTGTGAAGCCTCCTTAAATACCTGTGCTTCCAAGGGATTATGCGATTCCTTGAGACTCCAGGGGATGAGCCCTCTGGTGGCTGTACAGAGTAAACAAGTATACATATATAACAACACTCCCCCCACTGCCGCCCCCCCCCAAAGTCAATAGTGTAACTGTTTACAATGTGAGTCGATCTGGGGCCCTTCTTGCCCTGGTTGATCATCGCGGTGTGAAAGTTGATGTTGTTGAATCATTTGTTGGGCCCTCACTGTGCTGCTGGCCTTGCTGGGCAGCGTGATGTGTTGGGCCCCGCTGGGCTGCTGTGGATGATGGGTTCTGCTTCGTAGCCAACCGTGGTGCCGGTTGCCACTGGTGTGTATGTTGGGGGATCAACAACGGTAGGGTCCAAAGTGGGTTGCTCAGGATAGTTCGTGAATCTGAATTTGATTTGGTCCAAGTTTTCCGGTGAATGAGTCCATTTGAAAGTTTGACCCAAAACACCCTGCTCCCGTCTTTGGCCACGACAGTGCCGGGAAGCCACTTGGGACCTTGTCCATAATTTAATACAAATACAGGATCATTGATTTCAATCTCGCGTTACACATTTGTGCTATCATGGTATGCACTTTGTTGAAACCGCCTGCTCTCCACCTGTTCATGTAGATCAGGGTGAACTAATGAGAGCCTTGTCTTGCGTGCTCTTTTCATGAGCAGTTCAGCAAGTGAGATCCCAGTGAGTGAGTGGGGTCTCGTGCGGTAGCTAAGCAGGACTCGGGATAGGCGAGTCTGCAGTGAGCCTTTAGTTACCCTCTTCAAGCCTTGCTTGATGGTTTGCACTGCTCTCTCTGCCTGACCATTGAACACTAGTTTAAACGGGGCAGATGTGGCATGTTTGATCCCGTTACGGGTCATGAATTCTTTGAACTCAGCCCTGGTAAAACATGGTCCGTTTCGCTCACCAGGACATCGGGTAGGCCGTGTGTAGCAAACATGGCCCGCAGGCTTTCAGTAGTGGCAGCGGACATGCTAGCCGACATTATCTCACATTCAATCCACTTGGTGTATGCGTCTACAACCACAAGGAACATTTTATTCAAGAACGGGCCTGCATAGTCGACGTGTACCCTAGGCCACGGTTTGAAGGGCTAAGACCATAAACATAGCGGCGCCTCCCTGGGTACATTGCTTAACTGTGAGCATGTGTTACATCAGTGAACGCAGGACTCTAAGTCCGCATAGATACCGGGCCACCACACGTACGATCTGGCTGTCGCTTTCATCATTACGATGCCTGGGTGGATACTGTGGAGGTCATTGAAGGTGTCTCTGCCCTTCTTGGGGACCACTACTCGATTGCCCCACAGAAGGCAGTCTGCCTGTATAGACATTTCATCTTTGCGCCGCTGGAACGGCTTTATCTCTTCCTGCATTTCCACTGGGACACTGGACCAGTTCCCATGAAGCCCACAGCTTTTGACTGGAGATAATAAGGGGCCCTGGCTTGTCCAGGTTTTGATCTGCCAGGCAGTGATGGGTGATTGCTCACTCTCAAATACTTCCATAACCATGGCTAGGCTAGATCTGCGGGCTGCACCATTTCCACCCCTGTGATGGGCAATGGCAGCCTACTGAGAGCATCGGCGCAGTTTTCTATGCCTGGCCTGTGGCGGATGGTGTAGTTGTATACGGACAACGTGAGCGCCCATCTCTGGATGCGAGCCGATGCGTTGGTATTTACTCTCGGAGAACAGGGATATGTGTGGCTTATGGTCAGTTTCCAATTTAAATTTTTGCCCAAACAAGTATTGATGCATTTTCTTTACCCCATAGATGCTAACGCTTCTTTCTCAATCATGCTGTAGGCTCTCTCAGCCTTAGACAGACTCCTGGATGCATAAACAACCGGTTGCAGTTTCCCAGTTTCATTAGCTTGTTGCAATACACACCCTACGCCATATGACGACGCATCACATGCTAGTACCACATGGATCATACAACACAAGCAATTTGTTTGGTAATAACAATTTTCTCGCTTTTACAAAGGCATTTTCTTGGCTTTTGCCCCAAACCCATTCGTCCCCTTTTCGTAGTAAGACATGTAGTGGTTCTAACAGTGTGCTGAGACCTGGTAAAAAGTTATCAAAGTAATTCAAGAGTCCCAGAAACGACCGCAGCTCTGTCATGTTATGTGGACTCGGTGCGTTCTCGATTGCCTCCGTCTTCGCGTTGGTGGGCTTGAAGCCGTCCGCTGCAATCCTCCTTCCCAAGAGCTCCACTTCAGGCGCCAGGAAGCCACACTTCGAGTGTTTTAACCCGAGCCCCACGCGGTTGAGTCGACTAAGAACCTCCTCCAGGTGCTGCAGATGCTCGACTGTGTTCCGACCTGTGACCAAGATGTCGTCCTAGAAGACCACGGTGTGCGGGACTGACTTCAGTAAATTTTCTATGTTTCTCTGGAATATCGCCACCGCCGATCAGATTCCAAATGGGCATCTGTTATAAACAAAGAGACCTTTGTGCGTGTTGATGCAGGTGAGAGCCTTTGATGATTCCTCCAGTTCCTGCGTCATGTAGGCTGAAGTCAGATCCAGCTTCGAGAACATCTTTCCTTCTGCCAGCGTTGCAAAGAGGTCATTGGCTTTTGGTAGTGGGTATTGGTCCTGCAGGGAGAAATGATTGATAGTTACTTTGTAATCACCACAGATTCTGACGGTGCCGTCTCCCTTGAGGACTGGGACGATAGGACTGGCCCACTCATTGAACTCAAATCGGGGAAATGATGCCCTCTCTTTGCAGCCAGCCAAGCTCGATCTCTACCCTTTCATCATGTACGGTACTGCTCTTGCCTTGTGATGCATGGGTCGCGCCCCCGGAATTAGATGGATCTGCACTTTTGCTCCTTGGAATTTCCCGATGCGTGGTTTGAATAGTGAAGGAAATTTGTTTAAGACCTGGACATACGAAGTGTCGTCAGTGGGCGACAGTGCTCGGATGTCGTCCCAGTTCCAACGTATCTTTCGCAGCCAGCTCCTGCCGTGCAGCATGGGACCATCGGCCGATACCACCCAGAGTGGTAGCTTGTGCACCGCTCCACTGTAGGAGACCTTTACGGTAGCACTACCGATTACAGGAATCAGTTCTTTCGTGTAAGTTCTTAGTTTCGTGCAAACTGGAGTTAAGACTGGCCTCGAGGCCTTGTTGCACCACAACCTTTCGAAAGTCTTTTTGCCCATGATGGACTGGCTCGCGCCCATGTCCAGCTCCAGTGACACCAGGAGTCCATTTAGTTCAACATTCAGCATTATCGGGGGACAATTTGTGCACCCCATGTACCTCTGCCTCCTCGATCTAAGGCTCTGGTTCATCGTGATCCTCCGTGGATCTGTCCTTCTCTGCAACATGCCGGTTTGCATGTTTAACAGGCATTGCAGCTTGCCTGCACACTCGTTGCAGTTTTCCCATTGTTCCACAGCCCTTGCAAACGTGCTCTTTCAATCAGCATGAATTGGAAACGGTGATCACCCCCGCCAACAAGGTGTTAATGGCCTTGCATTCATCACCCTTGATGGTGGACTCAGACATCTGTAGACATGCAGCTGCAGGTATGTGTGACCTGCCCTGTACATTACGATTTGAAAACAACATCACTTTGTTCACAGTACTTGTAGCAGCACTTGTGTGCTGAGAGATTTGCTTCATATTGTCACTAGTGCCAATGAACACCTGGGCTATCGCTATGGCCTTACTCAAGGTTGGGGTCTCTACAGTCAAAAGTTTGCGAAGTATGGTTTCGTGGCCAATGTCAAGTACGAAAAAGTCTCTGAGCTCGTGCTCCAAATGTCCTTCAAATTCGCAAGGTGTCTTAGCTCGGCGACATAACTTACCACTTCCTGGCCTTCAGACCTTTTGTAGGTGTAGAACCGGTACCTTGCCATCAGAATGCTTTCCTTCGGGTTCAAATGCTCTCGGACCAGTGTGCACAAATCGTCATACAATTTCTCCGTTGGTTTCGCTGAAGTGTGCAGATTCTTCATGAGGCCATATGTTGGTGCCCCACAGACGGTGAGGAGGATCGTCCTTCGTTTGGCAGCACTCTCTTCCCCATCTAGCTCATTGGCCACGAAGTATTGGTCGAATCGCTCCACAAAAGTTTCCCAATCATCTCCCACCGAGAATTTCTCCAGGATGCCCACTGTTCTCTGCATCTTTGGGTTCGCTATCTGTATCTCGTCGCCAGTTGTTGTGTATGGAGAAAGAGTCAGTCTGAACACTGTGTGCTCAAAGTAAAGTGTGACCTTAGTCTTTTATTGCAGGTCTCCAGAGTGCCTCTCCAACCTGTGAAGCCTCCTTAAATACCTGTGCTCCCAAGGGATTATGGGATCCCTTGGGACTCCAGGGGATGATCCCTCTGGTGGCTGTACAGAGTAAATACAAGTATGCATATATAATAGGCACCACCCCATATCAACACCATAAAGCATCTCTGCAATGCCCAAGCTATTCCTTTCCCATTATCAGCATTGTGGAGGATACTCTTATGTCTCACCATTCACTGCAACTCAATAAGCCACTTCCAAGGGTGCACAGAAATCTGGAAATAAAAATAATTTGTTTTTTTTCATAATTGCAGTGTGTAAAGTGCCTAAAAATGTGATTTGCAGAAACAGACACAAGGAGCTGAATTTTGTGTATCAGTGTGACCAGACTGCATCCAGACCAGGGTTTTAAATCAAATCAAATTGGGATGGCTTCACTGAGTGTGTGATCTTCCCCACCTGATTTTCGTCTCTGCATTCTGTCTGTAATATCCTTACACCTTACTATAGAATCACACGAGGCATGTACTGCAGACAAGGTCACTACGTGACCTGAACCTTTATTCCCAGGACCAAGAAGTGCTGACCTTGCGTGGGACCTCCCTTTATATACCTGCATGACCAGGTGAGGAGTGTCTCCCACAAGTTCAAGGTGTGCATTTCTCAGATGTATACAGTGTACAGTGTTGTTACATAAAGGTTACAGTTATGTGAAGGTTACAAACATGACATCACCTCCCCCCCAACGTCTTTGGTCAAAGATTGAGTCTTTCAGGCGGTTGACGCTCTCTCGTGGAGCGCCGCAGTTGGGACTCTGGTGGTTGGGTCTTGGCATGCGTCTCTGTCGCCTGAGGTGATTCCGGCCTGTCCGGCCTGGCCTGGTGAATGTCCTTGTTGCTCGTTCACTGGCAGTGGTGTGGGTAACATCTCATGATCTTCCTCAGGTTCCTCAGCGTCCATGCTGAACCTTTTCTTTACCTGGTCCAGATGTTTGCAGCATATCTGCCCATTGTTAATTCTGACCACTATGACCCTATTCCCTTCTTTGCCAATTACAGTACCCTCAAGCCACTTGGGTCCCAAAGCATGATTGAGAACGAATACAGGGTCATCGATTTCTATGCATCTCCCCACTGAGTTGCGATCATGGCACTCGATTTGGGACTGGCGCTTGCCCTCAACAATGTCTGACAGGGCTGGCTGAATGAGGGACAGCCACGTTTTAAGCGTGCGTTTCATGAGTAGTTCCGCGGGCGGGACTCCCGTGAGCGAATGCGGGTGGGACCTATAGGCCAGCAGGAGGTGCGATAGGCGGTACTGAAGGGAGGGTCCTTGAATCTGGAGCATGCCCTGTTTTATGATTTGAACCGCACATTCTGCCTGGCCATTGGAAGCCGGCTTGCACGGTGCTGTCCTGACGTGTTTGATACCATTACCCAACTCCTGGAATTCATAGCTAGTGAAACACGGGCCATTGTCGCTAACCAGGATGTCCGGCAAGCTGTGGGTCGCAAAGACCATACGCAGACTCTCCACAGTGGTGGATGTCGTGCATGAATTCAATATGATGCACTCGATCCATTTCGAGTATGCATTGACAACAATCAGGATCATTTTCCCCCAGGCTGAGGGAGGCCTCCCTGGGGGCATTTCCCAGCTGAGCACACGTCGTGCACTTGCGAACCCAGTGTTCCAGATCTGAGTCAATTCCCGGCCACCATACATGTGACCGGGCAATGGCCTTCATGAGCACGATGCCTGGGTGACCGCTGTGGAGTTCCCTGATAAATGCTTCCCTTCCTTTCTGGGGCATGTTGACCCGGCTGCCCTATAGCAGGCAGTCGGCTTGGATGGAGAGCTCGTCCATCCGTCTTTGAAACGGTCTGACCTCCTCGGGGCACGCACCGTGTGCGGGCGCCCAATCCCCAGTCAGGACATATTTCTTTCAGGGATAGGAGGGGATCTCTGTTGGTCCAGATTTTGATCTGGTGGGCTGTGATGGGGGAGCCTGCGGTATTGAAAGCCTCAACGGCCATGACCATCCGCGCTTTGCTCCGACGCCCCCTCAGTGCTCGCCAGTGGAAGCCTGCTGAGCGTGTCAGCGCAATTTTCGGTGCCTGGCCGGTGCCGTATGGCGTAGTCATACGCAGCCAGCGTGAGGGCCCACTGCTGTATGCGAGCTGACGCATTGGCATTGACAGCCTTACTGTCGGACAACAGGGATGTTAACGGCTTGTGGTCCGTTTCTAACTCAAACCTCCTGCCGAAAAGGTACTGGTGCATCTTTTTCACCCCGTAAACACATGCGAGTGCTTCCTTTTCAACCATCCCATATCCCCGTTCTGCCTGGGAAAGCGACCTGGAGGCAGAAGCCACAGGTTGGAGTTGGCCCTCATCATTATCTGCTGCAACACGCACCGAACCCCATAGGATGATGCATCACACGTTAAAACTAGTTTCTTACAGGAGTTGTACAAGGTCAACAGCTTGTTAGAACAAAGAAGGTTCCGCACCCGATTGAAAGCCCGTTCTTGACAGTCCCCCCAAGACCATTTGCAACCCTTACGCAGGAGCACGTGTAGCAGCTCCAACAATGTACTTAAGTTCGGTAGAAAGTTCCCGAAGTAGTTCAAGAGTCCCAGGAATGATCGCAACTCCAATGTGTTGCCGGGCCTGGGCGCAAGACGGATCGCCTCCATTTTGGATTCGGTAGGCCGGATCCCGTCTGTGGCAACCCTCCTGCCCAAAAACGCGATCTCTGGGGCCAAAAACGCACACTTGGACTTCTTTATTCGCAAGCCTACCCGGTCCAGTCGGCGTTGCACCTCCTCCAGGTTGTGGAGGTGTTCCTCGGTGTCTCGACCCATGATTAGGATGCCATTTTGGAATACGATTGTTCCAGGAATGGATTTAAGCAAGCTTTCCATGTTCCTCTGGAAGATAGCGGCCGGTGAACGAATGCCAAACGGACACCTGTTGTAAACAAATAGCCTCTTGTGCGTAGTGATGGTGGTCAGAAGCTTGGATTCTTCAGCCAGTTCCTGAGTCATGTAGGCTGAAGTGAGGTCAAACTTGGTGAACAGCTTGTCACCTGCCAGTGTGGCAAAAAGATCCTCCGCTCTCAGAAGCAGGTATTGGTCTTGTAGTGACACTCGGTTGTAGTTGCCACAAATCCTGACCGAGCCATCCGCTTTAAGGACAGGAACGATGGGGCTTGCCCAGTCACTGAATTCAACAGGTAAAATTATGCCCTCTCTTAGCAGCCTGTCCAACTCACACTCAATTCTCTCATGCATCACATACGGCACGGCTCTGGCTTTATGGTGCACTGGTCTGGTGTCCGGGGTGATGCGTATCACTACTTTGGTGCCCTTAAAAGTCCCGACACCTGGTTGAAAAAGTGACTCGAATTTCTATAGGACCTGTGAGCATGAACTTGGCTCCACAGATGAAATGGCATGCACATCCCCCCATTTCCAGTTCATCTCGGCTAACTAGCTCCTCCCCAAGAGTGCGGGACCATTCCCCGGGATAATCCAGAGTGGCAGCCGGTTCTCCGATCCATTGTGTGTAACCGCCAAGTTTGCACTGCCTAGCACTGGGATGATCTTTCTGGTGTACGTCCGTAGCTGCGTGTCAAAGCGTTCCAATTTGGACTTGTTAGCTTTGAGTGGCCATAGTTTTTCAAATTGTTGGGCACTCATAAGTGACTGGCTGGCTCCTGTGTCCAGCTCCATGCATACCGGGATGCCATTTAATAGGACTTTCATCATCATAAGTGGTGTTTTGGTATACGAGCTGTGGATGTCTGCCACATGAACCCACTGGACTTCAGTGTCCATAGCTTTGCCCCAAGCATCAACCTGCCTTGCAGACCCCTCGCCTGGTTCCTCTGCCTCGTAAACTAGCCTCACTATGGGCTTTCTGCACATTCTGGCAAAATGTCCACTGAAGTTACAGTTTCTACAGATAAATTGTTGAAACCTACAGATTTTCGCAGCATGTCTGCCACCGCACCTCCAGCATGAGCTGAGAGTGTTGTGAACAAAGGAACTGTTACCAGGCATTCCTCTCTGATTGTCTCTTTGATTACTCCTGAGCACTCTGTTGGTGAGTGTCAATGGTCCCATCCCGGGACGCATTGTCCCTTGTGATGCATGAATTGCCGATCCCCCTGCCATTGTCTCTGTTGCTGGCCCACCCTAGAGTCTGTTGCTGCCTGGGCGGTGTCGAATTGCCCTTGCCTGCCTGCGGGGTTCTGAGTCCGTTTACAATATTAACTCCCTGGTCCATTGCCATGTTGGAACCAGGGCTGCGCGTGTAAATTATCTTGGTCTCCTCTTCCCCTGTCATGAAGGTCTGAGCTATCAACGCTGCCCTTTCCAAAGTCAAGTCCTTGGTCTCAATAAGCTTCCTGAAAATCCCGGCATGACCAATGCCCTTAATGAAGAAATCCTTAACATCTCCCCCCTGCTGATGTCTGTGAACTTACAGAGGCTGGCCAAATGCCGAAGGTCCGCAACGAAGTCCGATATGCTTTGTCCCTCCCGACATCGGTGTGTATAGAACCAGTGCCGGGCCATGTGTATACTGCTCTCCCGTTTGAGGTGTTCACCGATCAGTGTGCTGAGCTCTTCAAAGGACTTGTCTTCCAGCTTCTCGGGTGCGAGCAGGTCTTTCATCAGCGCATACATCTTGGATCTACAGCTGGTCAGTAGATGCGCCCTCCACTTGTCAGCCGCTTCCTCTCCCAGCCAGCCCTTCATGACAAAGCTCTGCTGGAGCCTCTCAATGAACTCATCCCAGTCCTCACCAACCCAGTACCATTCCTCTGTGCTACCGGTGGCCATCCTCGTGGGTCGTTTCTCGTCGCCAAATGTAGTGCCCTTACACCTTACTATAGAATCACACGAGGCATGTACTGCAGACAAGGTCACTACGTGACCTGAACCTTTATTCCCAGGACCAAGAAGTGCTGACCCTGCCTGGGACCTCCCTTTATATACCTGTATGACCAGGTGAGGAGTGTCTCCCACAAGTTCACCCCCTGTGGTCAAGGTGTGCATTTCTCAGGTGTATATAGTGTACAGTGTTGTTACATAAAGGTTACAGTTATGTGAAGGTTACAAACATGACACTGTCTACTTGATAATTTACCCCTTTCTCTGTAATGTTAAACCACAGTTAAGGTACATTACTTTAATTGTGGGCTATATCACTTATATGTTCATCCATTTTTTTCCTCAAAGGCAAGTGGTTGCTTTAAGGAAAATTGGGTCTATTTTTCTTCCATTGAGGGACACAATTTTTTTTACATATCTGATTGTGACAAAATCCATGTATATTCAATACTTTATTCTTGTCACCAAGTGTTGAACATACAGGATTTCTGTCACAATCAGATGTAATCTGAGTTCAGTTTCCAGTGGACATTTTGTGGTTAGATATGAACTTCTGCTTCCATCTGCCAGCAAGCTGCCGGTTTCCATCCATTTCAGGTGAATAGCTGAATGGCGACATATCGACAAGGCCGAGGAATTAAAATACTCCGAGCCTGAAAACTGGGCTTCCCCACGTGTCCGAAACCCACTGGGAATTAAAATCGACTTCATCATTCGGCTTCCTGTGAGCAACACCACCGGAATGTATGTATGTGTGTGTGTGTATGTAGCTAATGCTGTAGTTATTTACCACTAAATGTAGTCGTACTTTATAGTTTTTCAGCTAACTCTCCTAAAGATGATGGCAGGTTTTAAAAAACAACACGAGCAGAGATCAGAGAAACATCCAGTCCAGTCTCTTTCACTCTTGTAGCTAATAAAATCATCTGAACCCTTCGGTGAAATTGTAGCCTGACTGCTTACTCCCAGTAATCCATAATTTGATATATTAAATCACCAGAACTTTATTTGTAGGGGAGGGGAAATACTGAGATTTATGGAGTGTATTTATGGCTTTAGTTCCAAGAATGTCTGCAGAGCGGCATCTGTGACTCTTGTGCAAACAGATGTGCAAGGCTTATATGATCTACTGTGGTTAATTAAAAAATATATATTCTCTTTAAATCACAAAAGGTCCATGGGAAAGTAAACTCTGTTGAGTTTCCATTCAAATTTTTTTTTTTAAATATCTGATTGTGATAGAATCCATGTATATTCAATACTTTATTCTTGTCACCAATTGTAGCAATGCTAAAAATGGAAGGAAATTAAAGCAACTTTTCGAGAGGAAAAATGGATATAACATTAACTGTGGCTTAAACTTATAGAGAAAGCTGTTCAAAAGAATTTCACCTACTTTATATTTAAAAATCAGCTTTGTTGCTGCATGAGCCTGTTGGTACAGATGGTGACTGAATTCCTTATGTTTTTTCCTAAACTTGGCTGAACTGGAGGTTATTTTGAAGCCATTTTGTGGCTAGAGTGGAGCAGGTTGGAATACATACATGCTGTGCTAGGCTGATGCGATGCACGTTTTTATTTCTCCACTAATTCGGAGGGGAACTGGTGCTTCTCCATGGAGAGGGAAGGAAAACCAATAGATCGTATGAAATTGACAGGCAGGAAAAGACTAGCTGGCCCATCAAGCCTGTCCCACACAATTATTGCCGGAGCACCATGACTAGACACTTCCTTTCCCCTGCCCCCCATAGCCATGTAATCTCCTGGAAGAGGCCAAGAAACAGAAAAGCTCAGGGCCAATAAGAGAAAAACTGCTCTGGAAAATTCCTCTCCGACCCCCTCAGGCAATCAAAATCTGTGCAGGAGATCACATGGACCAGGTGTTATTTACAAAGACATTTACCTTCTGTATGGTATAATCTCTGCCCCAGTCAAGAACTGGTCCAGCTCTCTTTTGAAGGCATACAGAGCGTATTCCAGAAGCTGCATGCATAGCTCAGCATTCACCTGTAGTATTGCTGTGGATCCAAGAGGAGCACTCTTGCTCGACATTACAGTAAGTTTAAAAAACAACAATGTACCTGTTCTTTAGTGGCCTCCAATGGTCGTTTTAAGATGTGTGATCTACCCAGTTTTTGATTAGCATATTCAAAGGGGCCTAACACCTGCATTAGGTGGGCATCCCGGGCATTTCCGCAGCAAGGGATTGGACGCAGTAGATCATCACCTGCAAGTTGCCTTCCCAAGTCACACACCATGCTGACGTGGAAATATTTTGCAGTTCCTTCATCGTCACTGGGTCAAAATCCTGGAACTCCCTCCCGAACATCACCATGGGAGTACCTTCAACACAAGGACTGCAGCAGTTCAAGAAGGTGGCTCACCACCACCTTCTCAAGGGCAGTTAGGGATGGACAATAAATGCTGGCCTTGCCAGTGAAACCCACATCCCATGAATGAATTTTAAAAATCATGCCCGGAAATTGGTACCCCTATGCTTTTTCCCCTTGGCCTATATTGAAACAATAGTTGAAAGTTAGAACTGGTTTTCAAACTAGGCTTGAGGGAGAAGCCACGCCACATTCAAATAAAAACACACTGTGTGAGTTGTTCAGTTATATGTATGAATCAGACGATCAGTTATTTAAATTTACAACTGTTTGGCAAATACATATGTGCCAAAGTTGAATTGCAAGAATCTGTTTGGAAGTTTTCAAGAGCTAAATCAGGCTAGTTTAGTTTCCATAGTGTGTGAGAAATATAAGAGAAGAATCACTGTAGATAAAATATTAATTCAAAGGAATAGTAATAAAATTGTGATCTGTTATTTTCCTTTCAGGAGCTAGATAATACAACTTATGTTATATTATTGTTATTTATTTCCTTATTCATCTTTTCAATAAATTTGCTTGATAGTTTGAAACCATTACCTGGCATGATGCAATACCCTACCATTTACCAAAAGATGGGAAAAGAATCTTTGGAGGTGCAGGTTAATTCCAGTAGCTAAAATAATTCTCCGAAAAGTATCGTGATCACGATACTAAAAGCTTACCTAAGTACAAGTTGAGGATCGCCAGAGTAAGGTAAAATATGGTAAAATCAAGAGTAAAGAGGGCAAAAAAGGTAAAAAATATATAAGCTAATGGACTAATAATAAATAGTGCACTAAAGAAAAGACGGCAACCCCACTGCATGTCTCCATAGTCGGCGGTGATAGTTTCTCGAATGGTAAATAGCTCGTCACAGAAAAGTAGACAATCTTCCTTGTTAGTCTTAGACAGTGACTCGTAGCTGTAAATCAACAGGCAGGCAAACAGAGCAATTTTTTTTAAAAAAGCAATATTTCACTGGTAAAGGCAATATTTGACCTGGCTGTTTCCACTGAAAATACTGTAAAGTAAGAAAAAATGATTTGTGCTGAAACTTAGTAAAACAGATGGAAAATTAAATGTGGTAAATTGATGATACAGTGGCCATATTATTGCTCTGTACTTTAGCCAACGTCTGCAAATGCGAGACAAGCATCTAATGTCTGTTCTTAATATTGTTTCAAAAGCATTACTCTGATTGGAACCTCCTGTACTGGATAAAAATCTAGATATGATCTAAGAAGCAAGAAGTCGGAACGTGATGTTTTGCTGCTTTATTTTTTCAAATTATAATATATGATAATTACATTCCTTTTCCTAAAGGTAAGGGGGTAGATTTTCAACTTGATGCCCAGGTAACAAGACTGGCATTGTGAATCAGCCACCCATTATAGAAATCACCCCACTTTTATAGTTGCTAATGAAAATTAAAATTGGGCAGATTCTATAACAGGGAGCCAATCTTCAATGCTAGTTTTATGCTCGGGCTTGGGTAGCAAATAAAAACAAAAAAGACCTCCCCCTTCCAATAGTTTATGTCTCTCTTTCTCTCCGCCCCCCCCACCCCCTCCAGTTCCTGTAGCAATAGGATGTATCGTTTGAGCTTCCTCCTCCCAACACGAGATATCTCTCACGATTTTGATAGTTAATTACATTTTTGTGAATCAATTTTGAGATTGTATGATGCATTTCTTTACTTCTGCTTTGCTCAATACAAATATAGTACAAAGTCACTGTTCCTGGCACAGTGACAAAATGTGCATATTTGCAAAATTACGAGGATAACTATGTGCTCAATATTTCCAGGAAAGGATTTAAAAAATCATTTTGTTCACTTTCTAATCTAAACAACAATGGAATTCCTGGAACAATTTATTGAAACTCTTGACTGAATTAAAAATTAATTCCTGACAGAGCATATTTAATTCCAATAATGAGTGAAAGAAACTGTACAGTATTCAAGAAATCTTCTAGAACTTCGAGCTATTTTTAATGTTATGCACAGTGCTTTTTTCAAACCCATGTCAACAGCCAAAATAAACAATTTTCACAGAACTACAATTGAATCCACTTTGCTACAGAAAATCATGGGCTAGATCTGAAAAGTTTCCTTAGCAAACTCACTTTGCTATGATGTTATGAATTTCAGGCAACAGAATTTCTCTGGCGCTCTTTCTTTCAATGCCAAGCACCTGTAAGCGAGTTCTTGCTCACTATGAACCGAAGTGTTAGCTTATATAAACAACATTGAATATTTCCACCTCCGTAACATCGCCCGTCTCCGCCCATGCCTCAGCTGATCCGCTGCTGAAGCCCTTATCCATGCCTTCGTTACCTCTAGACTTGACTATTCCAACGCACACCTGGCTGGCCTCCCACATTCTACCCTACGTAAACTAGAGGTGATCCAAAGCTCGGCTGCCCATGTCCTAACTCGCACCAAGTCCAACTCTCCCATCACCCCATGTACTCACTGACCTACATTGGCTTCCGGTTGAGCAATGCCTCGATTTCAAAGTTCTCATCCTTATTTTCAAATCCCTCCATGGCTCTCGCCCCACCCTATCTCTGTAACCTCCTCCAGCCCCACAACCCCCCGAGATGTTTACGTTCCTCTCATTCTGCCCTCTTGAGCATCCCTGATTATAATCGCTCAACCATTGGTGGCCGTGCCTTCTGTTGCCTTGGCCCCAAGCTCTGGAACTCCCTGCCTAATCCTCTCCACTTCTCTTTCCTCTTTCAAGATGCTTCTTAAAACATACCTCTTCGACCAAGCTTTTGGTCACCTGTGCTAATTTCTACTTATGCAGCTCGGTGTCAAATTTTTTATCTCATAATACTCCTGTGAAGTGCCTTGGGACGTTTTACTGCGTTAAAGGCGCTATGTAAATACATATTGTTGTTATTGAATAAAGTACCAGTGCCCAAGATTAGGCAGAACAACCTTGTTACTATAACTTATTCATTGGAAATGACAAAAGCTCTCTAGCCTAGAAAGCAGGTGAATAATTGCCCGGTTAGACAGAGGGAATGAAATTATAATCTACAAATCAGGTTTATTAAAAATGTCAGTACAAAGGATTCAATATTTGACTAAGTCGCTAGGTTTTGAATAATAAAATATTTTGCAAATCTAAAGGTCCCGTGTAACAGAATAACTTAACTCATCTTGTAACGATACGTTTATACATGGGACAGTATTGCCCAACAGTGTTCCATTTTCTATTCTTGGTCTCCTAAACTGAGTTGAAACTGCTTTGCAAGGGCACCAAGTTTGCTGAATAAAGCCAGTTTTATGAGACTCCACTGGTGGCAGGCACGTGTTAGAAAAGCAAGCCCTGAGCTCGCATGCCCAACTCACGGTGAGCCCATATTTCTGATGTGCAATTTTGCTGGTCTAAATGAGGCTGTGCAACAGCAAGTACCAAATCTCATTTCAGTGGTATATTTAGGCAAATTAGATCCAATCTTGATGTTCACAATTTCAGGTGAGGCTCCACCTGCAGCCCACACCTCATTCATGTAAAATGGGAGCATGACTGCTCACTGGGCCTGGCCTGCTTTGGAGTGCCTCTTAAAGCAAGGTTGCAGTTGAAGTCCACTTTTTTTTGGCCGTGAGCATTTCTCTACTCATGCATTGAACATCTTGCATAGGTTTATTTTTTTCTCTATTTCTGCCCTTGTGCTGGAGTCATCTATTTGCAAATCCACATTTTCCTCAAATTTTCCATTACTGGAGAAGAAATTGGACCTCGCTGTATTGTTATTTGGGCACAGACTGGGTCCAGATATCACCAATTTCATGTCTCACATGCCCCACATTGGGTCGGACCATTTTTCATGCACCCCTGGAGGCCGGCTAAAACGGCCATTAGGCTCCTTTCATTTATAAGTGAGTGGCCTGTCACTCCTAAATTCTACGGCACTGAGTGGAACAGTTGACAGGCTGTAACAACCCTGTATGTGTCCTCTCGTCAACAATAATTTAAAACAAAGCATTGATATGGTAGAAGTGCTGTGAAGGCTTATATATTCATAGATTTTAGGTATTGACAAAGTAGTGTGTCACAGAGCAGCAGGAAAGCTAAAAACCCAGCTGCAGCCAAAGAAAATAGATTTTACAATGGATATGACACCAGAACATTTTAATTAAATTACTTAAATTGATTCCCATTAAAATGTGCTCTGTTATGTTTCTGTGCACTGAAATCAAATTTGAATTTAGTAGGAGACTGGCTGGCACAGTGGCGCCTCTGAGACCCAAAGTAATGGGATGAGAGTCTCCATCTGACAGCTGTATGGGTGTGTGTACATTGAGTTTGGCAGACCATGCCAAGTTCCTCCCTGATGAGAGACAATAGCAAAGAACAGTCCATAATTCACACAAACAATGCCATCCTTCGGCTAAGCTGCTAACCCGAGGCCCTATCAGCCTGTTCAGTTGGTTGTTAAAGATCCCTTGGCACTATTAGTTGAAGAAAATGGAGTATTCTCAGTGTCTTCACCAATATTCTTCCCTCATCCAAAAAAAGAATGAACAGTTAAATCATAACATGGTTGTTTTTAGGATCTCACTGTGTGCAACATGATTGTTGTTTTTCCTTACCTGCCTTTTTCTATCTGAGGTATATTGCCTTACACCAAAGAATTGTTCTGATGCCATTGGTTACAGATGTATTGCAAAGTGGTCCCATTAGCAGATCCTAGAGATCAGCCACTCAGGGAAGAGTCTGGCCCAAAAAATTGAATTTGTAGCTCTTGCACTGCCCAATTCACACCCTTGCCAAGCCAACAATGTTCAGCAGCAATGAATGGGCTTGAGAGAGCTCATGTGTTCCGTTGAACATTTCTCCCTCATCAACACCATCAAAAACAGATTAACTGGTCATTCATCTCATTGCTGTTTGTGGGACCTTGATATGTGCAAAATGGCTGCCATGTTACAGAGCATTAAACTTACAAAATAATTAATTCAATTAAAAGTACTTTAGGATATTTCTAAGAGATGTAATAAGGCACAGTATGAAGGGAAATTATTTTATATTTAGATTTGACTGAACAATTGGAATACTGTTTTTCAGATGCTTCTGTTTTTCATTTTACAATCCTAATTTGTGGAGTAGCTATTTCTCGCTGGCCCTTATATATTGTACAGAGGTGGTGTGATAATGTTTTAACATTCTCTTCCCTTATACCTGCTTGGGGAGTGTTTGCGAGTGCTGTTGGGGAGGAGTTAAACTAATATGGCAGGGGGATGGGAACCAATGCAGGGAGACAGAGGGAAACAAAAAGGAGACAAAAGCAAAAGACAGAAAGGAGATGAGTAAAAGTGGACAGAGAAACCCAAGGCAAAAAACAAAAAGGGCCACTGAATATAAAGGGGCTGCAGGAGGGGTCAAAACTAAAAATCATGGTTTAAAAACTAGGATTAAAACATTCTACCTAAATGCACGCAGCATTCGAAATAAAGTAAATGAGTTGACGGCACAAATCATTGCAAATGGGTATGATTTGGTGGCCATTACAGAAACATGGTTGCAGGGTGGCCAAGACTGTGAATTAAACATACAGGGGTATCTGATGATTCGGAAAGATAGACAAGCAGGGAAAGGAGGTGGGGTAGCTCTGTTAATAAAGGATGATATCAGGGCAGTTGTGAGAGACGATATTGGCTCTAATGAACAAAATGTTGAATCATTGTGGGTGGAGATGAGAGATAGTAAGGAGAAAAAGTCACTGGTGGGCGTAGTTTATAGGCCCCCAAATAATAACTTCATGGTGGGGCGGGCAATAATCAAGGGAATAATGGAGGCATGTGAAAAAGGAACGGCAGTAGTCATGGGGGATTTTAACCTACATATCGATTGGTCAACTCAAATCGCACGGGGTAGCCTGGAGCAGGAATTCATAGAATGCATACTGGATTATTTCTTAGAACAGTATGTAACAGAACCTACAAGGGAGCAAGCTATCTTAGATCTGGTCCTGTGTAATGAGACAGGAAAAATAAACGATCTCCGAGTAAAAGATCCTCTCAGAATGAGTGATCACAGTATGGTTGAATTTGTAATACAGATTGAGGGTGAGGAAGTTGTATCAGAAACGAGCGTACTATGCTTAAACAAAGGGGACTACAGTGGGATGAGGGCAGAGTTGACTAAAGTAGACCGGAAACACAGACTAAACGGTGGCACAATTGAGAAACAGTGGAGGACTTGTAGTGCGCAACAAAAATATATTCCAGTGAAAAAGAAGGGTGGTAAGAGAAGGGATAATCAGCTGTGGATAACCAAGGAAATAAAGGAGAGTATCAAATCAAAGACCAATGTGTATAAGGTGGCCAAGGTTAGTGGGAAACTAGAGGATTGGGAAAATTTTAAACAACAGCAAAGAATGACTAAAATAAAGAAAGGAAAGATAGATTTCGAAGGTAAACTTGCGCAAAACATAAAAACAGATAGTAAAAGCTTTTACAGATATATAAAACGAAAAAGAGTGACTAAAGTAAATGTTGGTCCCTTAGAAGATGAGAAGGGGGATTTAATAATGGGAAATGTGGAAATGGCTGAGACCGTAAACAATTATTTTGCTTCGGTCTTCACTGTGGAAGACACAAAAACCATGCCAAAAATTGCTGGTCACAGGAATGTGGGAAGGGAGGACCTTGAGACAATCACTATCACTAGGGGAGTAGTGCTGGACAGGCTAATGGGACTCAAGGTAGACAAGTCCCCTGGTCCTGATGAAATGCATCCCAGGTATTAAAAGAGATGGCGGAAGTTATAGCAGATGCATTCGTTATAATCTACCAAAATTCTCTGGACTCTGGGGAGGTACCAGCGGATTGGAAAGCAGCTAATGTAACGCCTCTGTTCAAAAAAGGGGGCAGACAAAAGGCAGGTAACTATAGGCCGGTTAGTTTAACATCTGTAGTGGGGAAAATGCTTGAAGCTATCATTAAGGAAGAAATAGCGGGACATCTAGATAGGAATAGTGCAATCAAGCAGACGCAGCATGAAGGGAAAATCATGTTTAACTAATTTACTAGAATTCTTTGAGGATATAACGAGCATGGTGGATAGAGGTGTACCGATGGATGTAGTGTATTTAGATTTCCAAAAGGCATTTGATAAGGTGCCACACAAAAGGTTACTGCAGAAGATAGAGGTACGCGGAGTCAGAGGAAATGTATTAGCATTGATAGAATTGGCTGGCGAACAGAAAGCAGAGTTGGGATAAATGGGTCCTTTTCGGGTTGGAAATCGGTGGTTAGTGGTGTGCCACAGGGACCGGTGCTGTTTACAATATACATAGATGACCTGGAAGAGGGGACAGAGTGTAGTGTAACAAAATTTGCAGATGACACAAAGATTAGTGGGAAAGCGGGTTGTGTAGAGGACACAGAGAGGCTGCAAAGAGATTTGGATAGGTTAAGCGAATGGGCTAAGGTTTGGCAGATGGAATACAATGTCAGAAAATGTGAGGTCATCCACCTTGGGGGAAAAAAAACAGTAAAAGGGAATATTATTTGAATGGGGAGAAATTACAACATGCTGAGATGCAGAGGGACCTGGGGGTCCTTGTGCATGAATCTCAAAAAGTTAGTTTGCAGGTGCAGCAGGTAATCAGGAAGGCGAATGGAATGTTGGCCTTCATTGCGAGAGGGATGGAGTACAAAAGCAGGGAGGTCCTGCTGCAACTGTATAGGGTATTGGTAAGGCCGCACCTGGAGTACTGCGTGCAGTTTTGGTCACCTTACTTAAGGAAGGATATACTAGCTTTGGAGCGGGTACAGAGACGATTCACTAGGCTGATTCCGGAGATGAGGGGGTTACCTTATGATGATAGATTGAGTAGACTGGGTCTTTACTCATTGGAGTTCAGAAGGATGAGGGGTGATCTTATAGAAACATTTAAAATCATGAAAGGGATAGACAAGATAGAGGCGGAGAGGTTGTTCCCACTGGTCGGGGAGGCTAGAACTAGGGGGCACAGCCTAAAAATACGGGGGAGCCAATTTAAAACCGAGTTGAGAAGGAATTTCTTCTCCCAGAGGGTTGTGAATCTGTGGAATTCTCTGCCCAAGGAAGCAGTTGAGGCTGGCTCATTGAATGTATTCAAATCACAGATAGATAGATTTTTTAACCAATAAGGGAATCAAGGGTTACGGGGAGAGGGCGGGTAAGTGGAGCTGAGTCCACGGCCAGATCAGCCATGATCTTATTGAATGGCGGAGCAGGCTCGAGGGGCTAGATGGCCTACTCCTGTTCCTAATTCTTATGTTCTTATGTTCTTAATAAAGGCAAAAGTTGATGCTGTGATGTGGTTCTATAGGCAACAGCCACTTTATGGTACTTTGGCCAAATGCCCATTTTTAATAGGGAGCTTGGACAGTGTTGATGGGCCATTTGATTGTTTGTGCCATGGTACACACGCTCAACTCTGTGCTCATCCAGCATCCACACACGTTCACTTCCAGCAGGGATTGTTATTAGATGAAGGAACCCTGGCCACTTCACCCACCCTAGCCCAGGGACGCTGATGAAGAATTGTAGTATCTTGACAGCTGTCCAGCTGAGGTCAGCTAGCTCAGATGCCAGATGAGGCATCCGAGCTGCAACTTTCCTGATCTGTGTGACTTCAGTGCCATGTAATTGTGTATCTAAGGGGAGATGGACAGAAATATATTTAAATTATTTCAATATTCATCCAGCATCACAAATTTCTAATCACATTGCTGAATAAGATGGTCAATTTAGCAATGGGCTTTATATTAGATTTTTTTTTCCATAGAACATGTCTGTACATATAATGGTAGATTTTATGAACATTCACTTCTGGCACAGAGCTTCGCAAACCAGGAGAGCAAATCAGGAATTTGGGCATTGAGCCCATAAAGTTTTTTCTATCCATTTTGACAGAAAATCCAAAGCCTAAATTCCTGATGATATGCCCATCACATGTAGCTCTAAAATCTTTGTAAAATCGACCCTATATTTTGCGAGTGGAAACAAGTTAATTATTTACTGGATCAAACTGCAGTCATCATTTCCAACGGTTATATATTCTAGCTCTAATTTATTATTTTAGGTTTTTATTTGATTAAGACCTTAATGTCTCATATTGATTAATTGAAATATGGCCAGTGCTATCCTATATCAAGCTTCACTTCTAACCTAATGGAGATAGATCATATATAGCAAAAACAAAGAAAATGTATTTTTCCTCTGTTATATATAATTTTGGCAGTCCGCCACTGTTTGGAATTGAGAGAGAGGATTATGTTGGATTTTCTTTCAGGAATTAGGACTGGCTGCAGCTTAGCCTCTACTACATTGGTATTAAATTAAATGCATTTCTGTCTTAGAGTTCATCCTTTAGCTGTTGTGACTTTGGAATGACTTCCAAATCAATCAAATCAAATTCCCATCCACAGATTAATGACTATTTTCAATATGTTTCGATGGAAACCAGAACTATTAGAGTAGAAAAGTCAGGCCATTGCCATAATGATTGCCTAAAATACCCCAAAAAACAATTGTATTGCTTACTATTGTTTTCCGCTCCGCCTATTATGTCATTTTATCATTAATATCATTCAAGACAAGGCAGCAACGATATCTCGCAAGAAGAAAGTTGCCTCTAGATTGTCCCATCCTTCAGATTGTTTCTTATTTATTTATTCATTCATGAGATGTGGGTGTCACTGGCAAGGCCAGCATTTATTGCCCATCCCTAATTGCCCTCGAGAAGGTGGTGATGAGCCACCTTTTTGAACTGCTGTAGTCCGTGTGATGAAGGTACTCCCACATAGTGCTGTTAGGTAGGGAGTTCCAGGATTTTGAACTAATGACGATAAAGGAATGGCAATATATTTTCAATTCAGGCTGGTGTGTGACTTGGAGGGGAACTTGGAGGTATTGGTGTTCCTATGCATCTGCTGCTCTTGTCCTTCTAGGAGGTAAAGGTCACAGATTTGGGAGGTGCTGTTGAAGAAGCTGTGGCAAGTTGGTGCAGTGCATCTTGTAGATGGTACACACAGCAGCTACGGTGCGCTGGTGGTGAAGGGAATGAATGTTTAAGGTGGTGGATGGGGTGTTGATCAAGTGGGCTGCTTTGTCCACCACGATCAGGCTCCAGCAACAGGGGAACCAACTTGTAGGAACACGAATATGTAAACAAGCACAGAGGCCTGGCACTGGTAGCACTCCTCGACCTTGGTCGTCTTCATCATCTCCTCCTTCATTTTGCTCCTGCATTTCTTCCTCCTGTGTCAGCTGCAAGGCTTGGCTCCTCTGAATAGCATAAGTGTGTAGCATGCAGCAAACCATTACAATTCTGGAGACTCGCTCAGGACTATACTGCAGGACTCCACCAGATCGGTCCAGGCAATGCAACCTTTGGTTGAGCACACTGACGGTTTGCTCAATGAGAGCTCTGGTTTGAATGGGGCGCTTATTGTAGCAACGCTCAGCATCTGTGCCCGGGTTCCTGACAGGAGCCATGAGCCAGGTGTAGAGAGGATATCATCTGTCTCCAAGGAGCCAGCCTCACGCCCGCGAATCAGGGTTGAAGACGGGGCGTGGGGGAATTGAAAACAGGTGCAGTATAAAAACTTTATTACTGACCAAATGTCAGGAAAAAATTGGAACTTCATAAGACTTTGGTTAGACCTGAACTTTCAAAGCAATTTGCTTATATCACTGGGTGATGGGAATGGGGTCTGTCTAAGCCCCCAAGTTCTGGAATTCCCTCCCTACACCTCTGTCTACAACTTACTTTATGACCCTCCTTAAAACCTACCTCTTTCACTATGCTTTTAGTCACCTGTCCTAATATCTCCTCCTTTTGCTCAGTATCAATTTTTGGCTGATTACACTATTGTACCTTGGGACATTTTCCTACAATAAAAGGCGCTATGTAAATGGAAGTTATTGTTGTTATATCAGATCTGCATATAAGTGGTTTTGTATTTATCCGTTAGTTAAGATCCAAACAGCAAAGCTTCATACAAGGAAACAGTTCCAGCAATGACTCAGTAACAGCATTTCAGCCCACGGATAATCTACCTCTTCGACCATTCGACAAATACCACAACATGGGATTGATAGAACCCAAGAGTGCCTTTATTCACAAGAGAACAGACTGCATTCCAAGGTAAAATTTTTTTGGACAGAGATATTCTGCATTCACTATATGAAAACTTTTTAGGGTGCAGTTATATTGACACTTTAGTCTCACTGTGAAATGGTTTTGGGTGAAGTGAATGTCGCATTCTGATGCAAGAATCAGGTCCTCCAAGGGAATGTACAAATTTATTTTTCAATGTTTTTAATGTTAGGAGAAATCAGATACCCCTGCCTGCTCTCAACATTAAAGGATAGATGCACAAGCACAAAGCATCTCTGCTCCTGACCTCAGGGTGATGTGCAGTAAGAAACCGATATCTATGTAATTCAGCAATGCTACACTTACAGATACAGGTCTGAAACCATACCTGCGTTATAACTGCTGAAAAGGAGGCATGTATTGAAACCAAAATAATATATACCAAATAAAGAGGCAGAGTATATAAGTACCCAATAGAAATAAGAACATTCCTGAAACAAACAAAGAATGAGTAGGACATACATTGGGGACCTAGATTGTGCATTAGGTTAATCCTTTCACGTTGGGGCATGTGTTTGAACCCGACTAAGAATGAGGAAATGAAATGTCTTCTGCAATTTGTAACGGTGCTATGCACTATATAAAATGTGTTTTGACAGACTCATCACATTTCCTAATGGGATATTTGAGTGTATAGCACAAGTCACAGAGACCAAATGTCGGGAAATTTACATTGTTGTAGTGCCAGCAATCTTCCCACAAATCCTTGTTTGGTGTGCAGTCCAGCTGGTGAGCGGCCTGCGCGGGAACTCCCGACCGCCTTGCGGGACCCTCCCCCGATTACTGGGCGGGACCTCGCAATCACTGGACGGGACCTCCCGATCGCCGTGCAGCCGTGCAGGTCTCTTTCAACGTTGATTTAACTCACATTGTTAGTCAGATTAGGAGTTTTAAACCTAGAGATTACTGTTGGCGATATTAGCAGATGAATGCTTAAAGTACACCACATAAGTAATAGGCCCAGGTTTATTTTAACTGGGTTAATGCAGCTGGTAAAACTGAGTGTTCATCCATTAATATGGTTATGCATCATTTGGCCTGTACTGTTCCTAATGTTCTTGATGTTGGCACCAAGTACATACATATCCTAGAGATGAAGTCTCTCACCCTAATGAACGCAGAAATTCACTAAAAGCATTGAAAGAAAATACATTTTTTCTAATTATCTTCATGAGCAATTGGTAAAAACAGAGGAAGATTACACAAAAGGCTTGACAGATTCAAGCAAACTTTCACTGAAAACAAGAAGTAAATTATTTAGAAAATCACAAACAGGAAGACAAGAATCTTTTGCTCGTGTCCATTATTCATTGCAGAAGATTACTTCTTCTACCATATAAAACACACTTGGAGAGGTATATAAGGAATAAATTCAGTCATATGAAACATCAGACCAAGTACAAATTGCATCTCAGTAGGTCAGCCTTGACAGCTACTGACAGATTCTGATAACACACTTGTCAGCCTGGTAAGAGATTATGTATGAATAAAGAGTCTGACTGGACACTGTGAGTTCAAAGTAAAGTGTGACAGTCTTTTATTGCAGGTCTCCAGAGTCCCTCTCCAGCCTGTGAGGCCTCCTTAAGTACCTGTGCTCCCAAGGGATTGTGGGATCCCTTGGGACTCCAGGGGATGAGCCCTCTGGTGGCTATACAAAGTATATACAGGTTTACATGTATAACAACACTCCACCACCACCCCCCCCTCCCCCCAAAGTCAACAGTGTAACGATTTACAAAGTGAGTTGATCTGGGGCCTTTCATTCCCTGGTTGATCATCTCGGTGCAAATGCTGGTTTTGGTGAATCGTTTATTGGGCCTTCACTGGGCTGCTGTGCAGCTGGCCTTGCTGGACTGCCTGGTGTGGTGAGTCCTCCTGGGCTGCTGCGAGTGATGGGTTCTGCTTCGTGGCCAACCGTGGTGTCGGTTGCCACTGGTGTGTATGTTGGGGTTCAAAGGAGGTAGGATCCAAAGTGGGTTGCTCAGGATAGTCCGTAAATCTGAGTTTGATTTGGTCCAAGTGTTTCCGGCGAATGAGTCCATTTGAAAGTTTGACCCGAAACACCCTGTTCCCCTCTTTGGCCACAACAGTGCCGAGAAGACACTTGGGACCTTGTCCATAGTTCAACGCAAATACAGGATCATTGATTTCAATTTCGCTTGACACATTTGCGCTATCATGATATGTACTTTGTTGAAGCCGCCTGCTCTCTACCTGTTCATGTAGATCAGGATGGACTAACGAGAGCCTTGTCTTAAGTGCCCTTTTCATGAGCAATTCAGCGGGTGGAATCCCAGTGAGTGAGTGGGGTCTCATGCGGTAGCTAAGCAGAACTCGGGATAGGCGAGTCTGCAGTGAGCCTTCAGTTACCCTCTTCAAGACCTGCTTGATATTTTGCATTGCTCTCTCTGCCTGACCATTGGACGCTGGTTTGAACGGGGCAGATGTAACATGCTTGATCCCGTTACGGGTCATGAACTCTTTGAACTCGGCACTGGTGAAACATGGCCCGTTGTCGCTCACAAGGACATCAGGCAGTCCGTGCGTAGCAAACATGGCCTGCAGGCTTTCAGTGGTGGCAGCGGATGTGCTTAAAGACATTATCTCACATTCAATCCATTTCGAGTACGCATCTACAACCACAAGAAATATTTTACCCAAAAACGGGCCTGCATATTTGACATGGACCCTGGACCATGGTTTGGAGGGCCAAGACCATAAACTTAGTGGCACCTCCCTGGGTGCATTGCTTAACTGCGAGCATGTGTTACAACTGTGCACGCAGGACTCTAAGTCCGCATCGATACTGGACCACCACACGTGGGATCTGGCTATCGCTTTCATCGTTACGGTGTCTGGGTGAGTACTGTGGAGGTCACTGATGAAAGTGTCCCTGCCCTTCTTGGGGACCACTACCCGATTACCGCACAGAAGGCAGTCTGCCTGTATAGACATTTCATCTTTGCGCCGCTGGTACGGCTTTATCTTTTCCTGCATTTCCACTGGGACACTTGACCAGCTCCCATGAAGCGCACAATTTTTTTACAAGGGACAGTAAGGGGGTTCTGGCTCGTCCAGGTTCTAATCTGTCAGGCTGTGACCGGTGATCGCTCACTCTCGAATGCTTCCATAACCATGACTAAATCTGTGGGCTGTGCCATTTCCACCCCCGTGGTGGGCAATGGCGGCCTACTGAGAGCACGGCACAGTTTTCTTCTCTGGATGCGGGCCAATGCATTCGTATTTATCCCCTTACTTTCGGAAAACATGGATATGAGTGGTTTATGATCAGTTTCCAGTTCAAATTTGAGCCCAAACAGACATTGATGCATTTTCTTCACCCCACAAACGCTAACGTTTCTTTTTCAATCATGCTGTAGGCTCTCTCAGCCTTAGTCAGACTTCTGGATGCATAGGCAACCGGTTGCAATTTCCCAGATTCATTAGCTTGTTGAAATACACACCCGACGCCGTACGACGACACATCACATGCTAGTACCAAACGCTTACATTGATCATACAACACAAGCAATTTGTTTGAGCATAACAATTTTCTAGCTTTTACAAAGGCATTTTCTTGGCTTTTGCCCCATACTGATTCGTCTTCCTTTACACAGTAAGGCGTGCAGTGGTTCTAACAGTGTACTGCGACCCAGTAAGAAGTTACCAAAGTAGTTCAGAAGTCCTAGAAATGACCGCAGCTCAGTCACGTTCTGTGGCCTTGTTGTGTTCTCGATTGTCTCCGTCTTCGAATCAGTGGGCTTGATGCCGTCCACCGCGATTCTTCTCCCCAGGAACTCCACTTCAGGCGCCAGGAAAACGCACTTCGAGCGTTTTAACCTGAGCCCCACTTGGTTGAGTCGACTAAGAACCTCCTCCAGGTTCTGCAGATGCTCGACTGTGACCCGACCTGTAACCAAGATGTCGTCCTGGAAGACCACCGTGCACGGGACCGACTTCAGTAAGCTTTCCATGTTTCTCTGAAGTATCGCCGCGGCTGATCGAATTCCAAATGGGCATCTGTTATAAATGAAGAGACCTTTGTGCGTGTTGATGCAGGTGAGGCCCTTCGATGATTCCTCCAGCTCCTGCGTCATGTAGGCCAAGGTCAAGTCCAGCTTTGTGAACGTCTTTCCTCCGCCAGCGTAGCAAAAAGGTCGTCAGCCTTTGGTAGTGGGTATTGATCCTGCAGGGAGAAACAATTGATAGTTACTTTGTAATCACCACAGATTCTGACGGTGCCATCTCCCTTGAGGACTGGAACAATCAGACTGGCCCACTCGTTGAATTCGATCGGTGAAATGATGCCCTCTCATTGCAGCCGGACTAGCTCGATTTCTACCCTTACTCTCATCATGTACGGTACTGCTTTCGCCTTCTGATGGATGGGTCCCGCCCTCGGAATTAGGTGGATCTGCACTTTTGCTCCTTGGAACGTCCCAATGCCTGGTTCGAACAGCGAAGGAAATTTGCTTAAGACCTGGGCACACGAAGTGTCGTCAGCGGACGAGAGTGCTCGGACGTCGTCCCAGTTCCAGCGTATCTTTCCCAGCCAGCTCCTGCCGAGCAGCGTGGGACTATCGCCCGGTACCACCCAGAGTGGTAGCTCGTGCACCGCTCCATCGTAGGAGACCTTTACAGTAGCACTGCCGATTACGGAATCAGTTCCTTTGTGTAAGTTCTCAGTTTCGTGCGAATGGGAGTCAAGACTGGCCTTGAGGCCTTGCTGCACCACAATTTTTCAGAAGTCTTTTTGCTCATAATGGACTGGCTCGCGCCCGTGTCTGTTGACCATGAGCTTGGTGCCAGGTTTGAGGTTCTGGTCTTCAAACACTCTCTTCCTCACTGCCCCAGTATTAGCACAACTAATGGATACAACCAAAGGATATACAAAATAATCACATCACTAGATACACAATGGGGCATAATCAAAATAGACAGAATGTGGAAAAAGTAGACTGCAGATAATGTATTGTTAACTAGGGTGTGGTTGTTCTTCTCCAGATGGTAGATCTTGGAGTGGAACCCAGCGCCATGTACAAGATCTTAAGGGTATGCCTCAAATAGAGCAGGGAAGACACCAGGCCCTGAAAGTTGTCAGCCTGACTTTGTTTTAGATGGGTAAGTAGAGGGCTCAGAAGGCTGAAGAATGGGAATTTGAGAAGGATGATAGTGATGACTGGGATTGTGTTTTGAAGTGGCCATTGAGGCAGTTGGAGCATGGAATGCTATTGCAGCAGACTATTATGAGCATTTAGAACGACATTGGGTAAGTATTTGATAAGGAAGAGTACAAAAGGATAAAAGCAAAAAGCAAGGAATCGAATTACAAAAGCAAAATACTGCGGATGCTGGAAATCTGAAGTAAGAACAGAAAATGCAGAAAATATTCAGCAGGTCAGGCAGATTCTGTGGAGCTAGGAACAGAGTTAATGTTTGCAGGGCGATTAAGAACATAAGAAATAGGAGTAGTAGTAGGCTATTCGGCCCCTCGAGCCTGCTCCTCCAAAGATCATGGCTGATCTTCGACTCCAATTCCACTTTCCTGCACTTCCCCTTAATATTCAAATATCTATTGATCTCTGTCTTGAGTATCCTCAACGACTGAGCTTCCACAACCCTCTGGGGTAGAGTATTCCAAAGATTCACCACCCTCAGTGAAGAAATTTCTCCTCGTCTCAGTCCTAAATGGCCTACCCCTTATTCTGAGACTGTGACCCCTGGTTCTAGAATCTCCAGCCAGGGGAAACATCCTCCCTGCATCTATCTTGTCTAGCCCTGTAAGCATTTTGAATGTTTCAATGGGATCACCTCTCATTCTTCTAAACTCTAGAGAATATAGGCCTACCCTTTTTGTCAGAACTGGATTAGATAGCTGCAGTTGAGCCAACACTGCCACAGGCATGATGGGAGAAATTGCCTCCTTCTGTACTGTAATTTCTCTTGATACTTTCACATTCCAACTGTAGCATTGGTGCAAAGTGGTTTGGCTTCATATCAATGTTTCAGTTACAGTATAAATGCAGCATGAAGCTGGCATCAGACCCAACCTGATGCCAGAATGAAGCTTCAGAGTTCATTTGGGTCTTGGCACCTGATTTATGCTCCATGTATAACGCCAAGTTGTTTTGGCTATTGATTGTATCAAAATGTATAACAGGTTACGGTATATTCATTTTTCCCCACAGAGTCGCTATGACCGGCATTTCTTGCCAAGAGAGTTTGCCTCTTGATAAAGTACATGGAAAATCATCTTTGGACACCACCCCTACCAATGGTACTTTCATTAAGATCTTATACTTTACGATAGCAAGTTCTATACAATTACAAATAACTTTTGCAGTGAAACCCTTCTGTGTTCAATTCAAGTGCAACTTTAATGCCAGTACAAGCAAAACACAGGGTGTATGATGGACATGTACACAATGTCAGCTAGATTTTCGTTCCTTACAGAGCTAATCCAGAGATTTATCCTGATCTCCTCAGTTATACTTCGCCTTTGTTCCTTTTATTTCATTTTCATTCATTAATCCTCAACTCAGCTGCTTCTGGTATGGATGATGGTTCTCGTCACGGAAAGAAACTGTGATATAGGGAATTAAACATTGCTAACATTATAGTTTGTCTAACTTCTGTTTTTAATGAATTGATGTTGTTTAACTGGATTGGTGCCAGATCAGATTTTCTGATTAAATGCAAAATATTCTTTATTGTATGTGTTTAGTTGAATTTTTTAAAAGCACAATTATTTCTTCAAGATGCACTTCTGAATACTTCTCTACATACGTTCTGAATATGTTCATCAACTTTTATCAAATCCATGTGTAATTGTGTACAGGAATTTATAATCAATGCCGTGCCCAAAAATAGAAAAATATGCAATCTTCCTTGCACCACCATATGCAGCAGCACCTGCACCTTTCTAGCCATGAGTACGTCACTGTGCAGACTCCATTTCGTGTTTCCACATCGGGATTACATTCACTTCATCATTGCGTAGCCCTTCCCCCACCCCTATCAGCCTTTCAAAGAGTTCAACTGCATTTTTGGTCCTTTCTAAAGTCTCTTATGAACTTTTGCCTTCCAATATGCCATTTTAAATGCATTGCCATGTCCACCATCCAATTTCATTCGAGACATTTGTTTTTTATGTCACTTCTGCATGAAAACTTGTGTTCTGGTGTCAGGCATTGAACTAAAGGGATTAGTACTATTACAAGAGACACGGTGGGATTTTGTAAGAATGCTGCCTGCTGTTTCAAACTAATTAGGCCTATTACGGTGAACAGAGAAAAAAATACTTTGGTAACTTTATGTCTGACTTCTTATGTATGTTGTGTATAGAAGAACTCCACGAGGCTGAGTACTGTGAGCTAAACTTAGTGTGACCTTAGTCTTTATTACAACTCCAGAGTGCCTAAACAACATGGCAGCCAACCTTTTATATTGGCCCTGCACATGTGTGCAGATGACCATTAGGACTCCAACAGTCATGCCCTCTGGTGGCAAGTATTACATAGTTACATACATAACAATGTATTTACTTGACATGCTATAGCAATGTATCTAATGTTTGCCTTGTAAAACATTTGTTAACTTATTATAGCAATATATTTGGGGCTGAATTTTCACCACCATTCTGCACCGTTTTTTTGGCCAACGTTTTTTTTTGGAGCAGACTAAAATCTGCTAGTTTTGCCTAAGTTTCTGCGCCACTCTAAAGTAGGTACGTCCGATTTTTTTAGTTCCCGAATTTTGTACTTCACTGGGGGAGGAACATAGGAACATGAGAACATAAGAAATAAGAGCAAGAGAAGGCCATACGGCCCCTCAAGCCTGCTCCGCCATTTAATATGATCATGGCTGATCCGATCATGGACTCAGGTCCACTTCCCTGCCCGCTCTCCATAACCCCTTATTCCCTGAGCCTTTAAGAAACAGTCTATTTCTGTCTTAAATTTATTCAATGTCCCAGCTTCTACAGCTCTCTGAGGCAGCGAATTCCCTAGATCCACAACCTTCAGAGAAGAAATTTCTCCTCATTCAGTTTGAAATGGGCAGCCCCTTATTCTAAGATTATGTCCTGTAGAACTTGCATTTATATTGCATCTGTGGGAATTACAAAGTACTTCAATGTTAATTAATTATTTTTGATGTGTAATCACCATTATTGTGTGGGCAAGTGCTGCAGGCAAAGTCTTCTAAACAGAAATGAGCTAAATCATTTCATCTGTTATTGCTGGTGTTCGTTGAGGGTGAATGTTGGTCAGGTTACCACAAGAAGATGGCAGGACAAGTTGATCAGGCTGTTAAATAGCATGCAGGATTCCTTGGCTTTATAAATAGTGGCATAGAGTACAAAAGCAAGGAAGTTATGGTAAACCTTTATAAATCACTGGTTAGCCTTCAGCTGGAGTAGTGTGTCCAATTCTGGGCACCACATTTTAGGAAGGGTATCAAGACCTTGGAGAGGGTGCAGAAGAGGTTTACTAGAATGATAATGAGATTGAGGGACTTGTTATCTGGAGACACGAGAGAAGCTGGGATTGTTCTCTTTAGTGCGGAGAAGATTAAGGGGAGATTTAATTAAAGTGTTCAGAATTATGGCTGGTTTTGATAAAGTAGATAGGAGAAGCTGTTTCCACAGGCAGGAAAGTTGGTAATCAGAGTAGACAGATTTAAGATAATTGTCAAAATAATTCAGGGGGAAAATGAGGAGATTTTTTATTTTACGCAGTGAGTTGTTACTACCTGGAATGCACTATGTGAAAGGGAAGCAGATTCAAAAGTAACTTTCAAAATGGTATTGAATATTTACTTGTAAAGGAGAAATTTGCAGGGCTATGAAAAAAAGAGCAGGGGAGTGGGACTAAGGTAATTGGATAGCTCTTTCAAAGAGCTGGCACAGACATGATGGGCTGAATGGCCACCTTTGGTGCTGTATGATTCTATGTCTATGTTCTGTGTCAACTTACTGCTCTTCAAAAAATGCTAAGGGATTTTTTTTCATCCACTGCAACAGACAGATGGGACCTTGGTTTAACTTATCATCTGTAAGATGACACCTCCAACTATGCAGCACTCCTTCAGAATTACATCCAAGTGCCAGCCTAGACTGAGATTTGAACCCACAAACTTCTAACTCAGAGGCAAGAATGCTACTATTAAGCCAAGCTTATACTATTGCAACCTTAGAAATACTGTCAATGAACAGTACAAACTTAATATATAAGGTACTTTTAAGATGCTAGATGCACAGACTAGATGGTCAAGTTTCATTCAGGTGGGACTTCAAAATTCTAATCTACTGAGTCGAAGCACATAGATATATGTATGAGTCAATTGGTAACTGCTTACATTGAATTAACTAAAATAACGAAACTTCTCTCCTTATTAATAATTATCAGCGTGCTAAGATGGTAATAAGAGTATTTAGAGTGAGTAAAGGCCAATCAGCCCAACAAGCTTGCTCCATCCAGAGCCTATGTAAGATTATTGTATCATGTACTTACTCACCCACACACCACCTGTTTATCCCATACTTTAGGGAACATTAAGGCTGTATAATTTAAAAATTATAATAAAGATTTTCTATTTTTTTTCCATTCAGGACCACAGCTGAACCACAGATATATTAGCAGAACAAACCAAGAAAACCCTACAAATCTGCGCTGTATAACGTTTCATACAAATCAAGATTGCGCAACTGCAAATCCAACAAACTCAGTAATAGAAAACGAGCCAATTGCAGCCTGCTGGCAGACTGACTCCAAGATTTGCCCACAATCCTATACTAAAGACTATTCTCAGGCTGGTTTGCCACTTCAGCCCACACCTTATTCCTCTACATTCCAAGATAGAAAGAAGTCTCTTCATCAGTCCACCGATCAAAAAGTACCACGTTTAGCGCTACATTGTGAAGTTACCCAAGGCCGAGAGACTGAAGTAATGGCTTTGAATGAATTGATAGTTGAAGAAAATCCAAAACTTAAGTCTCTTCCACTTCCTGTCTGTCCTGTGAAAACACTTTTAATAAACCAGTCCTCTAGACAACAAAACAGAAAAGTTTTTTCCCAATTATGGTCCACCGCTGCTGTTGATCGTTCAGAGAAAGAACCAAGCCTATCAGATCCATCTTTGGTATTGTGTTCAGTTCAAAATCAAAAGATTAAATCTCTTAACCACATAGGATCAATGAATTCAGAGGGAGAAACAGCTGATAAACTTGGTAGAAGCCGAAGTGGCAACAGCACTGAAGACAGCAACATAAAAGATCAATTAAAGTCAAATTCCTTATCTAAACTGCATGAGAATGGTAAGTCATTTCAACAACTCATTCCTTTGTAACAGGCAAACTTCATTACATCTGCCAATAATATTTCTGTTAAATGCATTTAATTAGAAACCATTCTTGGGTGCAGATGAAGTGGATTCGGGCGGGAATGCAAAACAGGCGGAATCACATTTACCGACTGTTATACAACACACCTGATATTCAGTCCTATTGAATCAGTGGAACTGAATATTGGGCGGGGCATATGACAGGCGACCGATGTGATACCACCCGTTTGTGTCCCTGCCCATGTCCTATTTCACCCCCAAAGTGTTTAAGTTGTATGAATTTGCACCAAAGAACATGCAAATGCAGAACCTTCAACGTTTCTAAAAGGATAATATTTGAACTCTATATTTGGAAAATAGGCACTATTAAGTTGGTTATTGAATGTTAAGAAATTTACTGGTAAACATCAATATAATAACTAAGACCAAACAATATCACACACACAGAGCAGTAACTCCTCCAGCAATCAACCAAAAATAATGTTGCAGATTCTGTATATATCTTAAAATTGTTAATTTTTTGTTCCACTTCCTACAGCACTAGTTTTATCTTCAAATGACACTCGAAAACCTCCCCATCATATAGCATGCAGCTGCAGTGGTAAGAAAATCAATTTTAAATGATAGATTTAAATGTTATGTATAAGTGAATTTAAGGCTGTAATTCAATTTCTAGGTGGTGAACATGAGCCATTTGTACGTCACTCTTGTAGTTTGTTTTCAATTCTCTTTATGCTATGACACTGTCAGAATGTTATCAGAACACATTAATAAGTTATATTTGAGAGGCAATGAAAGGAGATGGTGTTGGGATTTTCAGAGTGGTGTTGAAATGTTCTTAAAGCAAAACTTTATGCAATATCGGCACTGCTGATATATTTTTTACTTTGAGCATCCAGTGACAGCTTGAAGTTCTCCCTGGTTAGTTATGGATATAAAAAGTAGAGTTCCTTTTCACCCTGCCCCAATAACATGTTTGAACCCCCAGAGTAACTTGCACTGCATTACCAGAAGAACAAGAACACCTTAATACATGTTTGTACTTCAAAGAGCTAACTCTTTCTTTCCGAGACACGGCCAGTCCCTTCTGGACAATTCAGAAATAATGTGCTGTGTGTGGTCCAGATGGGAGTGTCTTCTCAGTATAAATTAATTGTAGTAATAAGCTGCTTATGGAAGAGACAGTACTTTGTTTTTAACATTATAATTGCAATGTTTCCTTACTCTCTTGGGCATCATACAGTTTTGACAGTACGTAAAGGAAATACAATGAGCTAGACTTTCCACTTTGCTGTCTATCGCCCCAAAAATGGGCAATGTTCCAGCAATGTTTGATGTCCCAGCCTTACTGCTCATCGCCCATTTTTTGGATGCCGATTTTCCACTCGCCGATAGGCCAGTGATGTCAAATGGGCGATGCAAAAGGTCAGCGATGTGACGCTTGCCCAATGAACGGCCAGTGATGTGGAAGCCAAAAGCTTCCCTAGCAACAACCTTCTGCGCATGCGATTTAAAAAAATTTATTTCGGTTGACAGCATTTCACGTGTTTTGGAAAGTCAGGGTCATCCATACATGCGCAGAAGGCAAATGGAGGGGTAACGAGAGATAGAGAGACAGGAGGAAGGCAGAGGAGAGAGGAAGAGCTAGTTAACGGTAGAAAAAAAAGATAAATACCAGTATTTGCAAAATAATAGATATCATTAACAGTATCACTTTAGAGGACAGAGAAAGAGCAAATTGACAGTAGAAAAAGTAGATAAATAAGTTTTCAAAATAAGAGAAAGAACAGTAATATGTCTGACTCTGATCAGAGTTTACATGATGTGGAGGGGGTGAGGATGAGGGCCAAGCCATTTTCTGACGAGGCCCTCGTCACGGAGGTGCACTCCCGGTGGGCTCAATTAACCCAGGGTGCTAAGGGGAAACCCCCACTCCGTGGCATATCGGAAGATATGGGGAGAGATCGCTGATGACGTCTCCTCGGCATCGCATGAGGCAAGGGGCGCCGACCAGTGCCAGAAGCGATGGAACAGCCTGGTTGCTTCGGCAAGAGTAAGTATGATTTTTTATTGTAAAGATGCAAATTGATTTTAAAACTAAGCTCCTGCATTGAATTTAAGCTTGTAATTCCTACATATATTACATATATTCCCTGCTAAGATCCGGACAGGGCTATTAACCTGTGCCCTTTTTAAATCTGTCATGCTGCTTTCACTTACACTGGGGAAAGAGCTGTCCTTGCTCACTGCCTGCCATGGGAGACTTTGGGACATTAGCTCCTGTCATTATAATCACCGAGTTCAGTGGTGATCAATTGTGGATAAAAACCTATTAGCATATAACTATGGAAACTGTTGACTATCCATTTTAGTATCTTAGCTCTTGTCACTTTTGCAGAGGAAGTTATCGAACAACAGGAAGGAGCAGAGGTGCACCGGAGGCAGCCCTGCTCAGCTCCAGGAGCTGTCGTTGATTGAGGAGAGCGCAGCGGTGCTTGTGGGGACCGACAGTCGCTCGGCCACCACCTGTGGTCTTGCAGAGCCCACGCATGCAACACGTGAGTGTTTTAAGCAGTGTTAAAGTAATGTAAAAGTAATGTAATGCAATTTAATTATAAAATACGAATGATGTCATGTTATGCATGCTGCCTCTGTGCTACTCTCAGATTGACAACATAAGAACATGAGTACATAAGAGCAGGTGCAGGCCATCTGTCCGTTGTCCCCTTCTCTGTTTGCTCCCCATACAGCCCCTTATCATTCTGTCTATCTCCAGTTGATCCATTCTCCAAAGCTCTCTGGGTCACTGAATTCCACATAGATGTATGACCATATATACTACCAAATGATGCATTAATCTGTAAGGTCTCTCAGTCACATTTATTGTAGTAGTGCTGCATCTCATACGTATTCCAACGCAGCGAAAGACTAACGTGTACCCTTCTGTTCTAATTGTGCTTTGCAGTTCAGCCAGCACCAGAGGCGCCAATGGAGCCACCAAGAACAGCGCCAGCGCTGGAAGTGCTCATTAATATGGGTGGCGAGGAGGCCGAGCAAGAGACAAGTGAGCTGGAGGAGATGGAGGAGGAATTGGTGCAGGAAACTGGCTCAATTGGGGGGCCTGCGGCGGCCATGAGTTCGTCTTCGAACGAAGAGGTAGCGGGACCAAGCGGTGTGCAGCTGGCGACGCCAAGACAATCATTAGTGCTCTCGCAGACCCCACGGAGGTCGGGTCAGCAAGGTGAGCACACACCTACCCTGGCCGATCGCATAGAGGTCTTGACTCGACTGTGCGAGGAGACTGTCGCGATTAGTCACGACCTTCTCCAGGTGTTTGTGGTCTTCACGGAGGACTTCTCCTGGGTGCCTCAGCAGACACTCGTGGAGATGCGTGCGCAGACCGCCGCCACCAATGCCTTGTGCCATGTGTTGTTGGCGGAACATGGTGCTGCACCCGAACGTGCCGTGATGCCGCAGACCACAAGCACCAGCACACAAGCGAGTCAGGACGATGCACTTCCTTCTGACTCGGAAGGTGATTCCACAGCTTCGCCTTCCCTTCCAACACACCCTCAACAGGCGATCGTGCCACCACCACCCCCACCACGGACAGGAAGTCTCGACGTTGCCCGCTATACACCAGCGTCATATCGGTACTACCCTGGGATCAAAATGGGCGGGTGGGGCTGGGACACAGGAGGGAACAAGACCTGGAGGGAACCATCACTGCAGGTAGGGAGGGGGGTGCAATATTGTTTTTTATTTAGTTGATATTGTTCAGATTGTTTGTTGCTGTTGTTTATTGTTGTTTCGCTGTTGGGGGGTGGGTGTTTGGGCGTTTTTTTTTAAGTATTTAAGAAATGTTGTTATTGTAATAAATTTTTTACATTTCAATTCCCATCAAGCCCCATCTGGCAATTGTTGTCCTCTCCTTATAGCTAGGTTATGCAACATACAGCACACCAAAATAAACTCAGCGACCTGGTCAAGGTGGTACTGTAGGCTGCCTCCAGAGTGGTCCAGGAATCTGAAGTGCTGCTTCAACACCCCAATTGTTTTTTCGACGATATTGCGTGTAGCTATGTGGCTTTCGTTGTAACGCTTCTCGGTTTCCATCTGGGGATTACGTGGGTGGGGGGGGTTAGGAGCCAACTGGCAAGGCCATATCCTTTCTCCCCCAGCATGACCTTCTGGCTGACTGTCACAGGTCAGGGATAGCACTCTTACGCAGGATGTGCGCATCATGGATACTGCCTGGAAATGTAGCATTTACTGCCATGATAATTTGGTTGTGGTCGACAGCAAGTTGCACATTCAGGGAATGGAATCCCTTTCGGTTACGAAACACCTCTGGGTTCTGTAAAGGGGCTGTCAGGGCAATGTGCGTGCAGTCTATTTGCTCCCTGCACCTTGGGGAAGTTTGTTATTCTTGAGAAACCCAAAGCCCTCCCAGTCTGAGCCTCCCTGGACATAGGGAAGCTTAGAAAGTCCATCCTGCGAGCGTAAAAGGCTTCAGTCAGCAGTGACAAGTAATGGTAGAGAAGCTACAGCCCTCATCGCTATCACTAATACTATCACTGTTGATATAAATGCCCTATCTACTACTACTAAACTGCCCTTTCTACAAAAATAAATGCAAATATAATTATATTTATAAATATAAGTATAAATTTGAGTAGCTCTATCTGTAAAAGACCCTTAAATAACTCTCAAATTATAAACCACTTGTTTTAGCAGCCTCCTCCCTTCCGACATTCAAAATGACGTCCGTAGGGTCAAGTTCTGAGAGGAAGGCCAGGGAAAAGCAACTATTCTGCAGCGATGTTCTCGGTGAGCGATCAGCCCGGCGATGTTCCGAAAGTTGCATCCGGCGATGTGCGGGCGATCACCTCAGCGATCAGCTCGGCGATATGAGCCGAAAGTTGGGGGAACAATTTTCCGGCGATATTCCAGCCTAACTTTCCACTTTTCAGTCAAAATGGGCGATGAAAGGCCGTTTTGGGCGATATAAAGGGGAATGTCTAGCCCAATGTATTCTAATTTAAGGCATAACCAGCTAACAGACAACTCCATACTAATCACAAGTTTGAGTTGAGCACCATTTTTTGAAAATCTCAGTAGGTGGAGGTCCTTTATCCTCTGACTCTTTTCAATTCACAGATTTTGTTTGATTCCTGACAGTTGCAGGTAAAAAGGATTATGTTGTACTCAGGAACAAACTAATGCATGGAGTTTGGTTTTCTAGCCTCCTGTGCAGCTGCTATATGTTCCATTGTTTGGAATAGAGCAGCAACACAAGACAGCACCTACATTTATGAAGAAAAAAATGATGTAAAATGCCCCACAAAAACTCAATGGTCCGGATTTTGCAGTCAGCGGTGAAGTGACGGCGCTCGCGGCTGACCTCGAAGATAGCTGCCCACAAAGTTCTAGCGATCTGTGTGGCATTGATTTCACATCTCCTGACATTAATATAATTCTGGCCCCAAATCTAGGGCATCTCGAGCATCCAGCAACAGCGATGTCATCAAGCAGGCTAAGCAGCCAATCACATTGAAGAATTCTCACAGGCAGCAAACCAGGAAGTAAAATGCACTGATTATCCTACACTTTTAATAAATTTAACAGATAGCAAAATAAAGATTTTAACATATACGTGATTAAGGTAAAGGCTGAAATATCATAAACAAACTTTTAAAATATTAAATAATTTTAATTAAAAAAAGGAATTTTTATCATAATGGAAAAAAATTGACATTCCACAAATATAAAATTAGTTTTTCAGGGTCAGAGATGTTGTTCAGCAGTAAGTATGACTTAGTACACTGTTTAAAAACTCAGTTAGACCTAACCGAACAAGGCTCATCTTTTTCAGGGGTTTATAATGGCAATATTGGAGCATAAGAGCTGAAATTCTCATCAGTTCAATGATTTCAAAAGAATTGCCATCTGTGGTGTCTTCTTTGGAGCAGGGAATCACTGACAGCGACTTCTGGATTTAAACATAGAAAATAGGTGCAGGAGTAGGCCATTCGGCTCTTTGAGCCTGCACCACCATTCAATAAGATCATGGCTGATCATTCCCTCAGTACCCCTTTCCTGCTTTCTCTCCATACCCCTTGATCCCCTTAGCCGTAAGGGCCATATCTAACTCCCTCTTGAATATATCCAATGAACTGGCATCAACAACTCTGCGGCAGGGAATTCCATAGGTTAACAACTCTGAGTGAAGAAGTTTCTCCTCATCTCAGTCCTAAATGGCCTACCCCTTATCCGAAGACTATGCCCCCTGGTTCCCCAACATCGGGAACATTCTTCCCGCATCTAACCTGTCCAGTCCCATCAGAATCTTATAAGTTTCTATGAGATCCCCTCTCATCCTTCTAAACTCCAGTGAATAAAGGCCCGGTTGATCCAGTCTCTCCTCATATGACAGTCCAGCCATTCCTGGAATCAGTTTGGTGAACCTTCGCTGCACTCCCTCAATAGCAAGAATGTCCTTCCTCAGATTAGGAGACTAAAACTGAACACAATATTCCAGGTGAGGTCTCACCAAGGCCCTGTACAACTGCAATAAGACCTCCCTGCTCCTTTACTAAAATCCCCTAGCTATGAAGGCCAACATACCATTTGCCTTCTTCAACACCTGCTGTACCTGCATGCCAACTTTCAATGACTGATGTACCATGATACCAAGGTTTCATTGCACCTCCCCTTTTCCTAATCTGCTGCCATTCAGATAATATTCTGCCTTCGTGTTTTTGCCACCAAAGTGGATAACCTCACATTTATCCACGTTATACTGCATTTGCCCACTTACCTAACCTGTCCAAGTCACCCTGCAGCCTCTTAGCGTCCTCCTCACAGCTCACACCGCCACCCAGTTTAGTGTCATCCGCAAACTTGGAGATATTACACTCAATTCCTTCATCTAAATCGTTAATGTATATTGTAAAGAGCTGGGGTCCCAGCACTGAACCCTGCGGCACTCCACTAGTCACTGCATTTAACTACGCATGTGCGGCGCCAGAAGTTGCTGTCAGTTTCACAGGGTAATGATGCTGTACACTGACAGTTTCGCCGTCATTACAACTGCAGAATCTGGGCCAATATAACAGCACCTCTTGGTGTCATGAAGATCACTAAGGCAAGGTTGGACCTGCAGCAACAGGCTTATACTACACTTTTGGAGCTCACGAGGAATAGGACGGTATGGCACAGGCCACAGCAGAGGCAAATTGCAACGTGGCTTTTATCATAATAAATGGAAATACAAACAGAGGTTCTATTGTGGGGAGGGGGAGAGAGAGTACAAAGATATGTAGCTTATTGTATGCTTAAAGGATTTCTGCTTCACTTTACTGCAGTTATTTTTGCTTCAATAAAGGTGAACAAGAATTAGATTCTCCTCATCTGAGCTCACTGATTCAAGCATCAAGCAGTGACTCTGTATCCACTGGAACCACAACACCATCACAAATAGAAGATATCAGACAGCATCTTCAGTCCCTGGAAGCAGATTACCAGGAACTTGTCACACTTCTTTCAAAGGATAGCAGGACTGTGCCAGCACATCGAAAGTTAATGCACAAACAGAGAGGGCAAAGCACAGTGAAAAATGCCAAACTACTAGCACAGCTTACATTACAGCGGCAGAAGGATATTTGGTATTTATTCAAGGAGTTGAATGGATGAACTGCAAAAAGTAACATATTTCTAAATATTGTCATTTCAGACTGATATGACGATACTAGAAACACTCTTTAATTATTTCTTGTCAAAATAACAAATGAAAATGATTGACAGTGATGACAACATCCCTATTAATATAAATGTATGCATTACTAACAATGCAGTGATGAAGTGCAAATTATGAAAAGTTTTTTATTCCAAAACTTTAAGGGCTGGATTTTTGGTTCCGCTCATTTCGAGGCGGCAAGGGCGGCGGGGCAGTAACGTTTGCGCCCAGGAACAGTTTGCGCCTCAGTAAGCAAAATTCATCAGCTCAGCCCAGAGTGTGCGCTGGCTGAGCAAGCGAAAATCCCAAGCTAAACAGCCGGCCTCGGAGCACTCCAAGAGAGGCTTGGAGGGTTAAAAAAAAACCCCACCAAAAACATTCCCAATAAATAACCCACACCACCACAACATAAATTGCAAAAAATAAAAATAAAAACCAATTACACTTACCTGAGGTCGACATTACTTACCTCACAGCGGCCGTTACAGCTCAGACCGCCAGCTTTCACAGGCGGTCCTAGCATGGCGCTCTTCAGAACGCTGTGGATCAGGCGGCAGCCAAAAATTGAGCCGGTGTCTCAACCAGTGGTGTTGCACACTGGCTCGACACTTCCGGGCGGTAATGCTCCGCGCCCCGTCGAAACCGGCACAGAAAGTCCCAGCGGGGCGCAGGAAGCTGGCCGCCCATCTGGATGTGTTTACAGCCGCCCCTCTGGGGCGCTAACAAGGGCTGCAGAAGACTGAAAATCCAGCCCCAATTATCTAAATGCACACCCAAGGACGTACCACAATGCTAATTTTTCAGGTTCAATTTTGTTGCCATATTTTTATATTTCTTGACTGCATTAGTAACAGCATATTACACTATTCCATTCCTCACTTCAGAGTCATTATCATAGATTCTAGGATGACACTTGGGGCAGTACTGAGGGAGTGCTGCAGAGGTAAAGCTGCACTGTAGGAAACAGACAGAGAATGAACTTGCATTTATAACATGCTCTTTCATGACCTCAAAATGTCCCAGCTAATGCATTATTTTTGAAGTGAAATCTCTGTTGTACTGTAGAGAAATGCAGCATCCAGATTGTGCACAAGTTTCCCACAAACCGCAATGAGAAGCCCCCCTGCTCTTCTCTGTCGAGTGCCATGGGATCTTCTACATTCACCCGCGAAGACTGACAGGGCCTCGCCTTTTGCTGAGATATTATGCTGAGGCCCAACTGCCTGCTCAGTTAGACGTAAAATATCCCACAACTTTCTTCGAAGAGCGAGGGAGCTTTCCTGGTGTCCAGGCCAACATTTAGCCTTCCACCAACACCATTAAAATCAGATTACCTGGTCATTTAACTCATTGTTGGTTGTGGAATTTGCTGTGCATCAACTGACCAGCACATTTGCTTACATTACACAGATGGCTATACCTCATAAATACTTAATTGGCTGAAGGACATGAATGGTGATTTATGAATGCAATTAATTTTTTTACTGTGTATGAATATTGTAAGACGCATTGTCACAGATTTCTAAATTTAACCTCATATAGGTTATAGGACAACAAATAGATCTACATAGATTTATGGCAACAATATGTTTTTTTTGACTAAAAATAGCAATAAATGCTTGGCAACTTCAACCAAAAAGGCACAGAATAATATTGTTATTCAAAGGGATATTCATTTTTATAGATGGTAACATTTTACCTGAAATAAATCTGTCAAAGTGTAATACATTTGAGAGTATTATGTTACAGATACAGTAATGTGTTTTTGCTCATTTGATTTCCTAACCGATTAGATAGAAGTAACATAGGAACTTGTGTTTATAATAAATCATTTTCTACAACCAATAATTTTAAAAGAAGCACATTTCAAAGACAAAAATAAAAACTTTCCAGAACAAATTGTAATTAAACTATGGAATAAATAGGATAATGTGGAGGTAAGATGGTGCACTTACTGATGTACCTCTGACAAAAACTTTCAAACTGCAGCTTGATGGTTTGGTCTTATGGCATGGCAGTCTGCACTACTACCTGCTTATACCTCAATAGATGACATGGCACAGCCCAGGACCCAGTTGGTTGATTTAACATCCACTGAAGTGTACAGAATTCTATCAATTTGTTAACTTGTCAAGGCATTGAGGCAGGGAATATGATTATCTATCTCCTACTCCATGGTGAATTGGATGAAAGGGAATACACTCTTAGTTGCACAGTGCAGGCTCTCTAAAACCTCCCTCTGCTTTTATCATCATCAGTTTCATTTATCGTCCTAGTGGCATTCTCAATTTTTGCATACTAAAAAAAATTATACATTGGCATGCTCAGTATTATGAATTATGCTACTGAACTGCAGATGATCACATTCATATCAAATGTGTACAAACACCATTATAAAGGTTTGTCACGTGTAATTGATGTGCCTCTTTAATAATCAAGAGTGAAGATTTCCTCTGTGGACTGGATGGAGAAAACTCCATAAGCCAGGAACAGAACAAAAATCTTCCTCCAAGCATAGGAACATAGGAAAGTGCAGGATCAGAAAAAAACTCTGCAGCCCATTTGCCTGGTCTTAAAAATTAACATCCCTCACTTTTTTGTCCGTAAATTTTCCACACTATCTACCTCCCTGGTCAGTTCATTAAGTAAATGAGCATAAAGTAGTGAAATCTAAGCTTATGAGCACTTTTCGTCTGCAAGGCTTGATCCCATATCCCCTGGTTCGAGAGTTTGTGGAAATATCAAACATTATTGGGGTTCAGTTTATCTATTCCTTAAAGATCTTGAATAATCACATTTCATACAAAAGCAATTTACTGCAGATGCAGGAATCTGAAATAAAAGCAGAAAAATCGGGAAATACTCAGCAGGTCAGGTAGCATCTGTGGAGAGAGAAACAGAGTTAACATTTCAGGTCGATCACCCTTCGTCAGAACAGAACTAGCTCAATTTTGCTAAGTATTAGTATTAGTATACAGAGAAACCTATTCCCAAAGTAGGTGGTGATTAAATATCCAATGGCACAGACATGTAAATGTTGACTAACTGGATAGTTATTTGAAAGCACTCTAATAATAGTTTCAGCAGAATGGCACGAAAGATAGCATATGCCAGGGTGTCTAACTTTCAGCATAGAGTTAGGGACCTTCTTTAAGGTCCATTACCACTGGTTACGGGGCGGTAGGGCCTTCCCGTCCCGCCCAACGCTCCCTGACCCATTGTTGGCCGTGTGCCGACCCCTTACTGCCCAGCGGCAACCCCTTTTCCACCCCGCATGGGAAATTGCCCCACGGTAGCATGGCCACCGCTACTCGTGCCCCCGACAGCTTTGCAAGGCAGGAAGCTGCCAGTGACCGGACAGTGTGGCCACCCTTAAAGGGGAGGGTGCACCACTGTGGCCACCATTTTGTTTTAATTGTCGGCCGACTCCCTAGTCGGCCCAGTAATGGCGGCCGCTGGTTCAGTCGGGCTGCCAACAGGCAGCCTGGCACCCTCTCTTGGCCCGGCCGAACCCCTTCCTGGTGGCCCAGTGAGCTCCACGGAGACCTCACTAGCACTCTTCGGTGTCCTCCCCAATATTTATGCCTCAACAAACATCGAAAACAGATTATCTGGTCATTATCACTGTATGTGGGACCTTGCTGTGTGCAAATTGGCTGCTGCATTTCCCCACATTAGAACAGTAACCACACTTCAAAAAAAGTACTTAATTGGCTGCAGAGCACTTTGCAGCGCCGAGGTCGGAAAAGGTGCTATATAAATGCAAGTCTTTCTTTCATAGTTTGACATCATATCATCATAGGCAGTCCCTTGAATCGAGGATGACTTGCTTCCACGTCAAAAAGTTTACAGGTGTTTCAATGAAGGACCTAATATTCCAGGTCCCGAACTAAATCTTAAAGGGTGGAAGATGCCTGTGCGTGGATTTTTTTTGCACACCAGCCACCACACGGGCTTGACCGAGCTAGGTCCAGTGGCAAGGATTAACCAAGATGACTGGAGATTAGCTCTGCTGCACGGACCTAGTGCACACACATATTGCAGTGTGGGTTGGCCCGTGCTGCCCCTGGGCCTTCGCCTTTTCTGGGCCCCGATCTCGTCCCTCTACAATCTCTCGCCGCTCCTTCGCCCCGGCCTCGCTGCTCCTTCTGTACCTGCCCACGCTCTAATCACTGACCTGGATCTTGGTGACGTCCCTCTTCACTGCCGTTGCTCTCCTGCTCCAGCACGTGCTGCTCCCTGGAGTGGTATGCCGCCACACTGCTCCTTCCGCTCCCCGGCCTGCTCCAATGGTACTCGCAGGCCGGGGGCCGCTCAGCCTGCTGGGCCAGGCCTCCACGCTGCTTCTTCCACTCCCCGGCCTGCTCCGATGGTGCTCGCAGGCACCGGCCTGCTCCTTGCACCATATGTGCAGGCATTGTAACACCTACTTGTCAATGAGTGTTGGGAGCTGTCTTCACGGGGTCTGGGTCCTTCACCATCTTGTGGACTCCCTGAACCTGTCCAAATCTGCAACAAGAGCTCTGAATAATTATGCAAATAGACTGCCATTTAGAACTGATGAAATTAGCCTGTTCCTCTTTCCCCTCAAACTCTGACTCAGATCTATTGTACTATCTTGTGGTTTTAATTACTTGCATGCATGGTTCCTTGACGAATTGTGTCCAAGATCATGGTTTGTCATCTATTGCACCCTTTTATCGACTTCCCACTATATCCCTAGTAAATTGAAGTCACCCATAATGACTGCATGCTTCTGTATAGACTTCCTTTATCTGCCTACAAAGTTTTTGGTCCAATCCCTCCTTACCTGGCATCCAATAACAGATAGCCTTAGTTAATTTCCTTCCTTTCATCCCTGCCCACTGGGTTTCCACCTTATCCACATATGGACCAGAACAATCCAACATCATTATACATAAAAATCTACACCCCTTCTAAGTTTATTTGTTCTATCTTTACAAAGCAATTTATTTCCATGCATGTTTACTCAAACCAGACTAGGTAAAGATGGCAAATTTCCTTCATTAATGTCCTTTAGGGAAGGAAATCTGCTGTCCTTACATGTGACTCCAGACCCACAACAATGTGGTTGACTCTTTACTGAAATGGCCTAGCAAGCCACTCAAGGGCAATTAGGGATGGGCAATAACTGTGGGCCTAGCTAGCAATGCACACATCCCGCAAATGAATTTTTAAGAAACTATTGTTGTTGAACACGGTCTCTGTGATGGGTATATTGAAACTTTCCTCTCCAGCAAGGATAAACACGTCTCCAGTTTCTTTCTTAATATATTCTTATTTGGAACTTTGTGCCATTCATTTCATCACTCCCTACCTGATGTGTTTATTTATCATGTCAGTATTCGATCATACTGTTATGCATTTACCCGCTGAATCTTTTTCTCTTAGGAAAAGTCTTTTTGCCTGTTCCTATAATCAATAATTCAGTGGTTCAGTTTTTTAATTAAAAAAATTTAAAAAGTAACACATTCATCCGAGTACAAGAGCATTGAATTTAAATTTTTATGTAAAATTGTCAGCATGGCTTACTGCAGGTTTCGACATTGATTTGTGTACATTTATTCATGTGTTTGCTGGTTTACAGTACAGTGCAGAGGAGGTTTGCTCATCTGGAAGCTCATGTACTTCTACTGGCTCGAAACATAGCTCACTTGGCTGATGAGATTGGCTCCCAGAATTCCGTGTTACAGAAAATATATTCATTGCAATGGGAAATACAAAAAACACAACATGCTTATAACAAAACGGTGGGTACCTTTTTTTCCCCTCTGGATTGCTGGAAAAGGTTTGAAAAAATAATTTAAACAGAATGCAGGTAACTTCTGAGATGTTATAGGAGAATATGGTATTTTAAGAGAAAATGTAATTCCCAAGATATGTGTGTCGCCGGCAAGGTCAGCATTTATTGTCCAATCCTTGTTGAGGTGGTGGTGATGAGCCTTTTAAAAAAAAAACGGTTCCATTGTTCAAATTTGGTACAGCCAAATGGCTTATTCAGCTATTTCAGAGCACAACCACATTAGTGTGGCACTGGAGTCATATATAGACCAGACCGGGTAAAGACGGCAGGTTTCCTTCCCAAAAGGACATTAGTGAACCAGTTGAGTTTTTATGGCAATCCAATGCTTCACGGTCACTTTTACTGATACCAGCTTTTTATTTCAGGATTGTAAAATGACTTATTTCAAATTTTAAAATAGACAAGATGAGGCTGTTGTGATTACATTTTGTTTATGATGCTGCTCGGCTGAGAAACACTTTATGGGATAGATTTTCGACTTGCTGCCTAGGCGTAATACTGGCATTGTGGATTGACCGCCCTTTATAGAAATCGCCCGGTTTTAATTTCCATTGGACAGTTTCTATAATGGCCAGCCGATGAAGAATACCAGTTTTACACACCCAGATGGCAAGTTGAAAATCTACCCCAATTAATTTTAAAGTAATTTGATTAAAGAAATAAACGATACTAGCATATTGTCTATGGTGTCACTCACAGGTAGTCTGGGGCATGTGGTGGGAAATAATGCAATTGTGTAGGGAGCAAAGTAAGTAGCCAAAGAGTGGAGCAGGCAGGAAGGTGAGAGCTAAAGTGGGGTTGGAGGTGGGTGCAAGGCAAAGTGGAAGTGGGGCTGGAACAAGATCAGTTTCCTGTCACTTACCAGCTGGAAGTGGCAAAGTGCATAGCCTGGGTGGGACTGACTGGGTGTGGGAGAGACATGTGCTGAGCTAAAGAATGGAGGGTTTATGTTACTGGAGGGTCATGAAGAGTGGCAGGGCCTGTGTTGACCTGGAATCTCAGAATTGTTGCCATTAATAAAACTAGCAAATCACCAACTGCAACCCTGCCCCAACTTCACTGTTTGACTGCTCTGTCAATGAAATATGTTTCTTTTGAAGAATGTCAATGCTTATCCAATCAACCCTACAGACATACCAAACACAAGAAAAAAGAGACACACTGCTTACCACATACTAGATAATATATTTCATGCCAGCAGGTTAGAAACCAAATTTGAACCATCATAATGATTACATACATATATAACCACCAAATATATACCTTGATAGAATAAAATCATCATTTCATTAACTAAATTGAATACTTGTTATTTCAACTCATGATCTAATTAGAAATCAGATAATTACTCCTATTGAAAGCTTTGATCTTTACAATGTTCTAAATAAAATCTCTCGTGGTCCCAGCATCCGGAAGTGAAATGTGGGAGGGGAAGAGATTGTCGGCTGCAATGCCAGTGAGTGGGGCATGGAAAGAAAGAGTTTGGCTGGAGCGCTTAGGTCAGGCACACATGGGCAGTAGAGAGCAGAATTGGGCGGGTGGGGTGGGATGAGGGTGGGGGAAAGTGATGCTTGGAAAGGGTCGGAAGCTAGGCAGATAGGGTAAAATTACCAAATTGAGTGATTAATAGAGATGGGAACTGTGGAATTAGCAGATTGAATATTTTCTGTGGTGTTATGGAGTGTGCATCTGATTAGTACATGGTGCCCAGCAGTAAGCATGGCATGGCCTGATCAGCAATATTAGAAATTCACAATTAATCAGATAATAGTACAAAAACAGACATAATATTTTTAATAGGATAAATAAATGGAACTTAATAGGAGTTGGCTATGTATTGGTTGGAAACAGAATAATTATGCCGCAGACTTTGACAGATTTTTTCGGAGTGCAATATTAATTTACAGCCTTTCCCAATCAATTATTCTGTATATGCTGCAAAAAAATAAAAAATGCACATGCTTTGGTGAAGACCACATCTATCAAACAATATTATGTGTTTGTAAGACTGTTACATTGTATGTCTGTATAATTGTAGATGTCTTCTAGAGTTACTGATTAGTACATGCTAATTTCATCATATTATCAGTCGCATGCCCAACATAGGAAATTATTTCTAGAGTAACACACAAGACAGTCTACTTGATACAATGAATCTGAAATTCTCTCATAGAAACATAGAAAATAGGTGCAGGAGTAGGCCATTCGGCCCTTCTAGCCTGCATCGCCATTCAATGAGTTCATGGCTGAACATTCAACTTCAGTACCCCATTCCTGCTTTCTCGCCATACCCCTTGATCCCCCTAGTAGTAAGGACCTCATCTAACTCCTTTTTGAATATATTTAGTGAATTGGCCTCAACAACTTTCTGTGGTAGAGAATTCCACAGGTTCACCACTCTCTGGGTGAAGAAGTTCCTCCGCATCTCGGTCCTAAATGGCTTACCCCTTATCCTTAGACTGTGACCTCTGGTTCTGGACTTCCCCAACATTGGGAACATTCTTCCTGCATCTAACCTGTCTAACCCCGTCAGAATTTTAAATGTTTCTATGAGGTCCCCTCTCATTCTTCTGAACTCCAGTGAATACAAGCCCAGTTGATCCAGTCTTTCTTGATAGGTCAGTCCCGCCATCCCGGGAATCAGTCTGGTGAACCTTCGCTGCACTCCCTCAATAGCAAGAATGTCCTTCCTCAGGTTAGGAGACCAAAACTGTACACAATACTCCAGGTGTGGCCTCACCAAGGCCTTGTACAACTGTAGCAACACCTCCCTGCCCCTGTACTCAAATCCCCTTGCTATGAAGGCCAACATGCCATTTGCTTTCTTAACCGCCTGCTGCACCTGCATGCCAACCTTCAATGACTGATATACCATGACACCCAGGTCTCTTTGCACCTCCCCTTTTCCTAATCTGTCACCATTCAGATAATAGTCTGTCTCTCTGTTTTTACCACCAAAGTGGATAACCTCACATTTATCCACATTATACTTCATCTGCCATGCATTTGCCCACTCACCTAACCTATCCAAGTCACTCTGCAGCCTCATAGCATCATCCTCACAGCTCACACTGCCACCCAACTTAGTGTCATCCGCAAATTTGGAGATACTACATTTAATCCCCTCGTCTAAATCATTAATGTACAGTGTAAACAGCTGGGGCCCCAGCACAGAACCTTGCGGTACCCCACTAGTCACTGCCTGCCATTCTGAAAAGTACCCATTTACTCCTACTCTTTGCTTCCTGTCTCGATCCTGTTCTTATGTTTTTTGTTACCATTTCCCAAACTTTTTCTATCATATTTTGGAGGGATATTCTATTTTGGTTCAGCATCACCGACGACTTCTGTAAACTGACCTTGGGGGAGAAATTGGGCTACTTTGAGCTAGCGACTCCCGAAAAATTCAGCGGGAGTTCAGCGGCGCCGCTACGGTGTTGCGCCCCAATCTTCTGTGCTCGGCAATCGTGACATCATCGCCGTGCACATCGCCCCCGCCCCTAAAGACTGCTGAAAAAAAACTTACCTTTTCGTTGCTTCTCCGGGTGCGGTTTCTTTGCGCGGTCGGGTTCGGAACCGTGACTGTTCAGCTTGGCACTCTGCTGATCACGCGGCATCCCCGCTTCCCCCAGTGGTCCAGGTAGGTTGCTGCTTCTTTGGCAGAATATGCAGCTAGGGCCCTTCCCTTTAAGTGGCAGTGCTACCCAGCCAAGTGCATAGCGCTGCTGAGGCCTGCACCCCGTTACCGCCCCAGGAAGGCGCTTAATGTAGCGCTCCACTTCCTTCCGGGGGTGGTAACCCAAATTTATCGAGCAGGGTGAGACTTCTGCGCCTGGCGCAAAGTCTCGCGCCTCCCGGATGTTATCGCCCCCAAACGGGGAGATAATGAATTTCTAGGCCCTTGTTTCCACTACATTCTGGAGTGTGACTTCACCTGCTCAATATCTAGGTTAAACAATAGCAAGAATTGGGGATCGAATAGAGAATAGTGTTACTGTTCACCGGCTTACTGGAATATATGATGTGCTGCTCCTTTTCTTCGGTGGGTGGTCATCATCAGATCTGGACTTAGACTATAAACCATCAGACAATTTCTTCAACATAGAACAGTATGCAGTGCAAGCCAGTGTATTTACAAACTTTGCTATCCCTCACAATACATATATCAATAAAGATGCTTCCCCTGAGCTATCTTTCATCACTGGATCCCGGAGAAAATTATGAATATCTTGTGCTGAAACACTACTATAGCATCAAGCTGTCATAGACCGGCTGCTGGTTGGAGACTGACTGCAGACTGATCAGCTAAAAATGAGGTAGTAATTGGAACCCCGAGCCACAGAGTTAACCCTTAAAAGACTTCAACAAAACAATGGCCATGCTCTATTCTCAGGCCCAAAGACTTGGTCTTCACCCAGACTCAGCTGTCCATAAAAGAATGACTACCCCAGCCAGGGCCTATTCCTTGAGCTTTGCCATACTTGTAGCTCCCTCAGTGGAATAGGACCTTGAGTGCTTGCGCTATAGGTGATCTTGAGTGTGCTAAAAAATCCACACACGACGTGATTGTCGGCTGGTTGCTGGATCTCCTGTGTTTTTCTATCCACCATCTGGTCTTTAGGTCCCGGGTTTTTTGTTGGACCCTCTGCCTTCAATTACCTGTAGATCCGCTTTTTTTCGCTCGACTTGTGATGTTGTTTCCAGTTCAAAAATGCTTTGCATTTGCAGTTTATTAGCTCCTGGATTTCCTGGTCACTCTCATCAAACCAGTCTTGGTGTTTTCTGGTAGAGTAACCAAGAGTCTCTTCACAAGTGCTAATTATGGTGGACTTGAGGGCAGACCAGGTACTATGGACACTCTGCGGCTCCGGTTCGCTGTGAGGCGTTGGCGGAATAGGGCTTTCTTTGCAGGGTCTTTGACTGCTTCAGCGTTGATTTTTTTGCGCCAGCATTTCTGTTGCCTCAGCCGTTTTGAGGCTGCGTTAATGGAGATAACAGAGTGGATTAGGCGGTGATCAGTCCAGCAGTCGTCAGCTCTCGTCATGACACAAGTGATGCAGACGTCCTTGTGGTCCCTTGCTCAGATATGACGTAGTCTAGCAGATGCCAGTGCCTGGAGCGAGGATATTGCCAGAAGGTCTTGTACTTGTCTTTCTGATGAAACAAGGTGTTGGTTCTGACAAGACCATGTTCTGAGCATTTTTTCAGGAGGAGTTGGTTTTCCCTATGTTTTCCCTGCTAATCACCCCACTCCAGAGGTCTGTGTCCTTTCTAACTCTGGCATTAAAGTCGCCAAGGACAATCAGCTTGTCGCCCGTTGGGACTCGGGACAGGGATTGTTCAAGGCTGGAGTAGAATCCCTCTTTGGCCTCTTCCGTAGCTTCCAGTGTTGGGGCGTATGCACTGATGAACGTAGCATACTAGTCCCAGGCTAGGGTGAGCCAAAGTGTCATGAGGTGTTAATTTATCCGGTAAGGGGAATGTCCTCGCTGCAATACTTCATCTCACTTTTAAAAAGCTCCCCGCTGGAGTGGAGTTAATCTACAAGACAAGCGTGAAATTGTTCAACGTCCGAGACCTCCAGTCCAGATCTAAGGTTGTTCCAACCTCTGTCCTATATGGCTCAGAGATATAGACCATATACAGTAGATACCTTAAAGCGCTGGAGAAGTTCCACCAGCGCTGCCTCTGCAAGATCCTGCAAATCCCCTGGGAGGACAGACGCATCAACGTTAGTGTTCTCGCTCAGGCCAACATCCCCAGCATTGAAGCACTGACCACACTCGACCAGCTCCGTTGGGCGAGCCACATCGTCCGCATGCCCGACACGAGACTCCCAAAGCAAGCGCTCGACTCGAAACTCCTACATGGCAAGCAAACCCAACGTGGGCAGAGGAAACATTTCAAGGACATCCTCAAAGTCTTCTTGATAAATTGCAACATGCCCACCGGCACCTGGGAATCCCTGGCCCAAGACCGCCCTAAGTGGAGGAAGAGCATCCGGGAGGGCACTGAGCACCTCGAGTCTTGTCGTTGAGAGCATGCAGAAATCAAGCACAGACAGCGGAAGGAGTGTGTGGCAAACCAGACTCCCCACCCACCCTTTCCTTCAACGATTGTCTGTCCCACCTGTGACAGAGACTGTAATTCCCATATTGGACCTGAGAACTCACTTTGAGTGGAAGCAAGTCTTCCTTGATTTCGAAGGACTGCCTATGATGATGAGTGAATTACAATATGCAGATGACACTTGCGTTTGTGCACACTCGGAGTCCGAACTCCAAACCATCGTTGACACCTTCATTGAAATGTGCTTTAGTCTGGGCCTTATATTAAACATCAGGACGGTAAAGGTTCTCTACCAACCTGCCCATGCCACATAGTACTGCTCCCTGATTATCAAGATCCATGATGAGACCTTCAACAATGTGGACCTCCTCCCATACCTTGGGAGCCTACTATCAGCAAGGACAGACATCGACGACGAAGTTCAACACCACCTTTAGTGTGCCAGTGCAGCCTTCAGCCACCTGAGGAAAATAGTGTTCGACGACCAGGATCTCAAACCTGGCACCAAGCTCATAGTCTACTGAGCAGTAGTGATACCCGCCCTCCTATATGCTTCAGAGACATGAACTATGTACAGCAGGCACCTCAAAACACTGGAGAAGTACCACCAGCACTGCCTGCACAAAATCCTGCAAATTCATTGGTAGGATAGGCACACCAACGTTCGCGTTTCTCTCAGGCCATCATCCCCAGCATCGAGGCATTAACCATGCTTGACCAGCTCCGGTGGATGGGCTACATTTTCCACATGCCTGACACTAGACTCCCAAAACAAGCACGTCACTGCGAGCTACAAAACTGCAGATAAGCCCCAGGAGGGCAGAGAAAATGCTTCAAGGACACCCTCAAAGGCTCCTTGAAAAAATGTAACATTCCCACCGACACTTGGGAATCCCTGGCCCAAGACCGTTCAAAGTGGAGGAGAAGCATCCGAGAAAGCACCGAACACTTCGAGTCTATTCGCCGGGAACACGTGGAAGCCAAGTACAAACAGCAGAAGGAGAGTACGACAAATCAAGCCCCCTACTCACCCATCCCTCCAACCATCTGCTCAACCTGTGACAAAGTCTGTAGATCCTGAATTGGCCACATCAATCACCTTGGAACTCATTTTAGTGTGGAAGCAAGTCATCCTCTACTCCGGGGGACTGCCTAAGAAGAGAAGCTCCCTGTGACGACACAGGCCGACTAATTTATTTTACTTGGCTGCCATTCATACCCATTTTCATAGGACATTTGTCTCTCAGTTTAGAAATATCTGTGATAATTGGAAAGGCATCAAGCATACTTTAAAACAAGTACAACCCAGTGCACCTGCAATTGCCAACATTTACATCTTAAATCCATCTTTAGTTTCAACAGGAGCCTGTCATAGACTCACTGATTCCCACCAGGCAACCTGTCTGGGCTCCATGTTGAATATGTATTAAACCAGCTGGGTGTTCTGTATGAACCCAGGTTTGTCACATTCTAATACTAGTAATAAAGAATTCAAATCAATAATCTAAAACAAACAAAATACATTTTTGTAACATTTGCATTTTTCCCCTCATGATTTATTCCTATTACATTCTCCCTGTTCATGAATAAAATGGCTCCAATCCCATTCCTCAATGACCAGAATTTTTGTTGTTGCTTAGTTTAGTTTCAGCCTATGCCTTGGACCCAGCCTCCTCCCCAAGCAGTCAATGAGGAACAAAGAAATGGCGGACCAGTTGAACAAATACTTTGGTTCTGTCTTCACGAAGGAAGACACAAATAACCTTCCGGAAATACTAGGGGACCGAGGGTCTAGTGAGAAGGAGAAACTGAAGGAAATCCTTATTAGGCGGGAACTTGTGTTAGGGAAATTGATGGGATTGAAGGCCAATAAATCCCCAGGGCCTGATAGTCTGCATCTCAGAGAACTTAAGGAAGTGGCCCGAGAAATAGTGGATGCATTGGTGATCATTTTCCAACAGTCTATCGACTCTGGATCAGTTCCTATGGACTGAGGCTAGCAAATATAACCCCACTTTTTAAGAAAGGAGGGAATGAGAAAACGGGTCATTATAGAGCAGTTAACCTGACATCAGTAGTGGGGAAAATGTTGGAATCAATTATTAAAGATGAAATAGCCCGCATTTGGAAAGCAGTGACCGGATCGTTCCAAGTCAGCATGGATTTATGAAAGGGAAATCATGCTTGACAACTCTTCTAGAATTTTTTGAGCATGTAACTGGTAGAGTGGACAAAGGAGAACCAGTGGATGTGGTGTATTTGGACTTCAAAAGGTTTTTGACAAGGTCCCACACAAGAGATTGGTGTGCAAAATTAAAGCACATGGTATTGGGGGTAATGTAGTGATGTGGATAGAGAACTGGTTGGCAGACAGGAAGCAGAGAGTCAGGATAAACGAGTCCTTTTGAGAATGGCAGGCAGTGACTGGCGGGGTGCCGCAGGGCTCAATGCTGGGATCCCAGCTATTTACAATATACATTAATGATTTAGATGAAGGAATTGAGTGTAATATCTCCAAGTTTGCAGATGACACTAAGCTGGATGACGGTTGTGAGCTGTGAGGAGGATGCTAAGAGGCTGCAGGGTGACTTGGACAGGTTAGGTGAGTGGGCAAATGCAGTATAATGTGGATAAATGTGAGGTTATCCACTTTGGTGGCAAAAACACGAAGGCAGAATATTATCTGAATGGCAGCAGATTAGGAAAAGGAGAGGTGCAATGAAACCTTGGTATCATGGTACATCAGTCATTGAAAGTTGGCATGCAGGTACAGCAGGTGTTGAAGAAGGCAAATGGTATGTTGGCCTTCATAGCTAGGGGATTTTAGTAAAGGAGCAGGGAGGTCTTACTGCAGTTGTACAATGCCTTAGTGAGACCTCACCTGGAATATTGTGTTCAGTTTTAGTCTCCTAATCTGAGGAAGGACATTCTTGCTATTGAGGGAGTGCAGCCAAGGTTCACCAGACTGATTCACGGGATGGCAGGACTGACATATGAGGAGAGACTGGATCACTGGGCCTGTATTCACTGGAGTTTAGAAGGATGAGAGGGGATCTCATAGAAACATATAAAATTCTGACGGGACTGGACAGGTTAGATGCAGGAAGAATGTTCCCGATGTTGGCGAAGTCTAGAACCAGGGGACATAGTCTAAGGATTAGGGGTAAGCCATTTAGGATTGAGATGAGGAGAAACTGCTTCACTCAGAGATTGGAATTCTCTACCGCAGAGAGTTGTTAATGCTAGTTCATTGGATATATTCAAGAGGGAGTTAGATATGGCCCTTACGGCTAAAGGGGTCAAGGGGTATGGAGAGAAATCAGGAAAGGGGTACTGAGGTGAATGATCAGCCATGATCTTATTGAACGGTGCTGCAGGCTCGAAGGGCCGAATGGCCTACTCCTGCACCTATTTTCTATGTTTCTATGCTTATCTTTCTCTACTCCCCGTTACCCCCAATAATGGCACGAATGTGAGTGTTGTTCATTGACTATACTTTGGCAGCAATGATGATATATCCTGAATTATACAAAATAGAAAATTCCAATAATTATAATTATAGTCCACTACTACCTAAAGAATAACTTCTAGCATTTATATAGTGTCATTAACAAAGTGATAAATTTTGTATATGATGCAAAACCTCCTTTGGAGCATTTTGCAATGTGTACTTTGCACTATTACCAGACATTCTGATAATGTGGCTGGAATAATGTGATGTTACTAATATTAGCGAAGAAGATTTAATATGCATTCTTTATTGGCAGGCTGGGGACCCTGACAGATTATCTATTGAACAGAATTCTACTTCGGGGCTATCGCAGTAAGTACATGTTTTAGAAATATAGAAACATAGAAAGTAGGTGCAGGAGCAGGCCATTTGGCCCTTCGAGCCTGCACCACCATTCAATAAGATCATGGCTGATCATTCACCTCAGTACCCCTTTCCTGTTTTCTCTCCATACCCCTTGATCCCTTTAGCCATAAGGGCCATGTCTAACTCTCTCTTGAATATATCTAACGAACTGGCATCAACAATTCTCTGCGATTGAAAATTCCACAGGTTCACAACTCTCCGAGTGAAGAAGTTTCTCCTCATCTCAGTCCTAAATGGCTTACCCTTTATCCTTAGACCCCTGGTTCTGGACTTCCCCAACATCGGGAACATTCTTCCTGCATCTAACATGTCCAGCCCCATCAGAATTGTATATGTTTCTATGAAATCCCCTCTCATTCTTCTAAACTCCAGTGAATACGGGCCCAGTCGATCCAGTCTCTCCTCATATGTCAGTCCTGCCATCCCGGGAATCAGACTGGTGAACCTTCGCTGCACCCCCTCAATAGCAAGAATGTCCTTCCTCAGATTAGGAGACCAAAACTGAACACAATATTCCAGGTGAGGCCTCACCAGGGCTCTGTACAACTGCAGTAAGACCTCCCTGCTCCTATACTCAAATCCCCTAGCTATGAAGGCCAACATACCATTTGCTTTCTTCACCGCCTGCTGTACCTGCATGCCAACTTTCAATGACTGATGAACCATGACACCCAGGTCTCGTTGCACCTAATCTGCCGCCATTCAGATAATATTCTGCCTTCGTGTTTATGCCACCAAAGTGGATAACCTCACATTTATTCACATTATACTGCATCAGCCATGCATTTGCCCACTCACCTAACCTGTCCAAGTCACCCTGCAGCCCTTAGCATCCTCCTCACAGCTCACCCCAGCTTAGTGTCATCTGCAAACTTGGAGATATTACACTCAATTCCTTCATCTAAATCATTGATGTATATTGTAAATAACTGGGGTCCCAGCACTGAGCCCTGCGGCACCCCACTAGTCACTGCCTGCCATTCTGAAAAGGACCCGTTTATCCCGACTCTCTGCTTCCTGTCTGCCAACCAGTTCTCTATCCACGTCAATACATTACCCCCAATACCATGTGCTTTAATTTTGCACAACAATCTCTTGTGTGGGACCTTGTCAAAAGCTTTTTGAAAGTCCAAATACACCACATCCACTTGTTCTCCCTTGTTCACTCTACTAGTTACATCCTCAAAAAATTCTAGAAGATTTGTCAAGCATGATTTCCCTCTCATATATCCATGCTAACTTGGACCGATCCTGTCACTGCTTTCCAAATGCGCTGCTATTTCATCTTTAATAATTGATTCCAACATTTTCCCCACTACCAATGTTAGGCTAACCGGTCTATAATTCCCCATTTTCTCACTCACTCCTTTTTTAAAAAGTGGTGTTACATTACCTACTCTCCAGTCCATAGGAACTGATCCAGAGTTGTTAGACTGTTGGAAAATGATCACCAATGCATCCACTATTTCTAGGGCCTCTTCCTTAAGTACTCTGGGATGCAGACTATCAGGCTCTCGGGATTTATCGGCCTTCAATCCCATCAATTTCCCTAACACAATTTCCTGACGAATAAGGATTTCTTTCAGTTCTTCCTTCTCGCTAGATCCGCTGTCCCCTAGTATTTCCGGAAGGTTATTCGTGTCTTCCTTCATGAGGACAGAGCCAAAGTATTTGTTCAATTGGTGTGCCATTTCTCTGTTCCCCATTATAGATTCACCTGATTCTGACTGCAGGGGACCTATGTTTGCCTTCACTAATCTCGTTCTTGTCACATATCTGTCGAAACTGTTGCAGTCAGTTTTTATGGTCCCAGCAAGCTTCCTCTCATACTCTATTTCCCCCTCCTAATTAAACCCTTTGTCCTCCTCTGCTGAATTATAAAATTCTCCCAGTCTTAAGGTTTGCTGCTTTTTCTGGCCAATTTATATGCCTCTTCCTTGGATTTAACACTATCCTTAATTTCCCTTGTTAGCCACGGTTGAGCTACCTTCTCCGTTTTATTTTTACTCCAGACAGGGATGTACAATTGTTGAAGTTCATCCGTGTGATCTTTAAATGTTTGCCATTGCCTCTCTACTGTCAACCCTTTAAGTATCATTCGCCAGACTAATCTAGCCAATTCACGTCTCATACCATCAAAGTTACCTTTCCTTAAGTTCAGGACCCTAGTCTCTGAATTCATTCTCCATCTTAATAAAGAATTCTACCATATTATTGTCACTCTTTCCCAAGGGGCCTCGCACAACAAGATTGCTAATTAGTCCTTTCTCATTACACATCACACAGTCTAGGATGGCCAGCCCTCTAGTTGGTTCCTCGACATATTAGTCTAGAAAACCATCCCTAATACACTCCAGGTAATTCTCCTTCACCGTATTGCTCCCAGTTTGGTTAGCCCAATATATATGTAGATTAAAGCCACCCATGATAACTGCTATAACTGCTGCACCTTTATTGCACGCATCCCTAATTTCTTGTTTGATGCTGTCCCCAACCTCACTACTACTGTTTTGTGGTCTGTACATAATTCCCACTATCGATTTCTGCCCTTTGGTATTCCGCAGCTCTACCCATACAGATTCCACATAATTCAAGCTAATGTCCTTCCTTACTATTGCGTTAATTTCTTCTTTACCCCACCTCCCTTTCCTTTCTGTCTTTCCTTCCTGAATGTTGAATACCCCTGGATGCTGAGTTCCCAGCCTTGGTCACCCTGAAGCCATGTCTTCGTAATCCCAATTATATCATATTCGTTAATAGCTGCCTGTGCAGTTAATTCATCCACCTTATTATGAATACTCCTCGCATTGAGGCACAGAGCCATCAGGCTTGTCTTTTTAACACACTTTGCTCCTTCAGAATTTTGCTGTAATGTGGCCCTATTTGATTTTTGCCTTGGGTTTCTCTGCCCTCTACTTTTACTTTTCTTCTTTCTATCTTTTGCTTCTGCCCCATTTTTCTTCCCTCTGTCTCCCTGCATAGGTTCCCATCCCCCTGCCATATTAGTTTAACCCCTCCCCAACAGCACTAGCAAACACTCCCCTTAGGACATTGGTTCCAGTCCTGCCCAGGTGCAGACTGTCCGGTTTGTTCTGGTTCCACCTCCCCTAGAACCGGTTCCATTGTCCCAGGAATTTGAATCCCTCCCTCCTACACCACTCCTCAAGCCACGCATTCATCTTAGCTATCCTGCATAGATATCTGTAAAATGACGGGTCTAATTCAAAACAATTGACAGAAGGACAGAACTTGCATTGATATGAAATCTTTAATGACCTCAGGACATCCCAAAGTGCTTTATAGTTAAGTGACATGTAGTCACGATTGTAATATAGGGAAAATGGGAAAAGCTCACAGCAGGTTCATCTTTTTCTGGAAATGTTGGTGTTGAGAGTGTCCTGGGTGTCCTTGTAACAAATCACTAAAAGTTAAGATGTAAGTACAGCAATCAATTAGGAAAGCAAATGGTTTGTTGGTCTTGACTACAAGAGGATTTGAGTACAAGAGTAAAGTCGTCTTACTGCAATTATATAGGGCCCTGGTGAGACCACACCTGGAGTATTGTGTAGTTTTAGTCTCCTTACCTAAGGAAGGATATACTTGCCATTGAACTTACGAACGAAAGTTCACCAGACTGATTCCTGGGATGGGGGGATTGTCCTATGAGGAGCGATTGAGTAAACTAGGCCTATATTCTCGAGAGTTTAGAAGAATGAGACGTGATCTAATTGAAACATACAAAATTCTTAGAGGACTTGACAGGGTAGATGCAGGAGGAATGATTCCCCTGGTTGGCAAGTCTGGAACCAAGGGTTACAGTCTCAGAATAAGGGCTCAGCCATTTAGGACTGAGATGAGGAGAAACTTCTTCAATCAGAGGGTGGCGAATCTCTGAAATTCTCTAGCCCAGAGGGCTGTGGAAGCTTAGTCATTCAGTATATTCAAGACAGAGATCAATAGATTTTTGCATATTAAGGGAATCAAGGGATATGTGGATTGGATGGGGAAGTGGAGTCGAGGTCGAAAATCAGCCATGATCATATTGAATAGCGGAGCAGGTTTGAGAGGCCGAATGGCCCTACACCTGCTCCTATTTCTTATGTTCTAATGCGCTTAATTGTTCAGTCGTATACACTGATTTGTTTTCATTTGCTTTCTCCAGCATACATTCTAATTACTTTTCATTTCAGTCCTGTGCTTTTAAGTGGATAAGAATTAGACTGATTGTAAGATCACTCAAACAAGATTACCATCGCTTTTGTTAATCCAGTAATGACCTGACTGCTAAAATGTAAAAATAGCTAATTTAAGTAATCTTTAGTATTTGTGTCTATTAGAACATTAATGTAATAGAAAGGGCACCACAGTGGTGAGGATGCAGGTTTGTGCCAACAGTTTCCCACATTTCAGCTGTGCTGAGCAGAGCCAAGAGGGCAAAACTGGAGGACAAGTTACTCTAGATTTCCCCTTCCCCACTTTGTTCATCCCTTATTTGGTCACTTATGGAGCAGCAGTGGTGGAGGCCGGAGAGCAGCTGAACCCTCTGATTTCCCCTCTGCTAATGATGGTGCAAGAAAAAACAAAGCGGGCAAAATTTGTCATTAGCGCCCGGAGGGGAAGTGAATGAGTTTTCGCCCGGGCGCCGCGAGAACAGCGCCTCCCGCTAAATTGGGCAGGGGATTTGTGGCGGCGCTAACAGGTGGCGGCCCGCTCGGCTGCAACTGGCAATGATGGCATCATCGGCGTGTGCAGCACCCAGTTACTGCCCCGGAAGCTAAATTTGGTCATGCCCTCTGTCTTGCCACCTGCCACTGACATGTCGAGTTTCAGTTGGGAGTCAGCTATAGAAATGCTATTTAAAGGTGCCATCTTTAGAAAACAATTTAGTCGGCCATTACTGTTTGCAGCTTACTAAGGCCAACTGGCTGTTTGACAGATTTGAGTGCTTTTCAGTTGATAAAGTGTTCTGGCTCTTAAGCATTCCTGTCTTTCATTGAGGGAAGATTTGAAACAACAACATTTCGATCATTTCATGGGGGCTGTGTTGGCACTCGACTTCCTGCTCCGATGTCACCGTCGGAGGCAACTTAGGCAGCGAGAAAGGCAAAGAGCAGGAGAACGACAGCAAAATGTGGACAAAGGGAGGAGGCCCAACAGGGCTGTCAACAGGAGATCTTACCCTCCCAGGGAATTCAGCAGCAGTTCTCCTACATCAATTTCACTGAGGAACATTGTGGTCGAAGGCTGCGCTTCAGCAAGGACCTGGTCACAGAGCTCTGCCATGCTGTAACCTGACCTCGAGCTCAGACCAGGGTAAGGAGGCTCTCTCAATGGCAGTCAAGGTCATTATCACGCTCAATTTCTTCGCCAATGGATCCTTCTAGTGTGCAACAGGAGCTATCTCCAACATCTCCCAGTATGCCATCCATTGCTCCATCCGCGAGGTCACAGGTGCTCTGTACATCATCATCATAGTCCCTCGAAATCGAGGAAGACTTGCTTCCACTCCAAAAGTGAGTTCTCAGGTGACTGAACAGTCTAATATGGGAATTACAGTCTCTGTCGCTGGTGGGACAGACAGTCGTTGGAGGAAAGAGTGGGTGAGGAGTCTGGTTTTCCACATGCTCCTTCTGCTGCCTGTGCTTGTTTTCTGCATGCTCTTGCTGATGAGACTCGAGATGCTCAGTATCCACCCGGATGCACTTCCTCCACTTAAGGCAGTCTTTAACCAGGGACTCAGGTGTCGGTGGTGATGCCGCACTTTATCAAGGAGGCTTTGAGGGTGTCCTTGAAACATTTCTTCTGCCCACCTGAGGCTCGCTTGCCGTGTAGTAGTTCCGAGTAGAGCGCTTGCTTTGGGAGTCTCGTGTCGGGCATGTGAACAATGTGGCCCGCCCAACGGCGCTGGTCAACTGTGGTCAGTGCTTCGATGCTGGGGATGTTGGCCTGATCGAGAACACTGACATTGGCAGAAGGAGAAGGGAATACATTTCCTTCCCCATGATCAGAGAGAAGTAGCTGGAGCATGCATGTGGCTTTGCCAGGATAGCGGGCTTCCCCACGGTGCAGGGCGCCATCGACTGCACCCACGTCGCTTTGCAAGCACCACATCACAATCCTGATGTATTCCCTAACCGCAAAGGCTACCACTCACTGAATGTGCAGTTAGTGTGCGACCACGTGTGCTGCCCGCTATCCTGGCAGCAGCCATGATACATTCATCTTGCGCCAGACCAGTGAGCCAGCTCTCTTCCAGCTACCACGTCAAGCTCACAGCTGGGCTGGTCAGAGACAAGGGATAGCCACTCTCCATCTGACTCATGACTCCCCCCCGCAACCCCAACACTCCTGACCATATAATGAGAGCCATGCTGCCATCAGGAACATCATTGAGCAGACCATCGGAGTGCTCAAGCAACGGTTACACTGCCTTGACTGCTCAGGAGGAGCCCTCCAGTACTGAGCGGGTGTCCCTATTTGTCGTCGTCTGCTGCATGTTGCACAACTTGGCCATCATGAGGGCATAGCCATTTCCACCAGGCATAGCTCCACCACCTCAGGAGCAGGAGGAACAAGAGGAGGAGCAGTTGCAGCAACAGTACTGATGGAGGAGGCAGCCACGCAATCGGTATTTTACAAGGGCAACTGCCTCATCAGACTTCAGTTCCAGTGAATTCCAGCCCACTTCTCGGTTCTTCCCTATCAGCACATCAATTTGCCCTTCCATACCACAGGCCCAAAACTGAAATGAGAGACACCACCAAAGATGAAACATTCCAATTCAAATTTATGTCATAACATTTATGAGTATCATAAAAAAACAAATATATTTAACAATCACCCTTGTGCATTTCTTTATATCCCCTCTTAACACTCGGTTTACCTATTCTACAGCTCATCCACAATGTGTCCCCTGTAGCTGCAGCATGACTGGTGGAAGACTGCTGTGTGTCAGGGCCAGAGACTACAGATGGCCTTGCAGGATACCCTCGACCAGCTCTGGGTCTGGAAGGTCCGGCTGTAGACTGCACCACCTCAGGTTGGCCGGCGGCAGTCTGGCTGACTGGGTGACAAGTGCAATGGAGGAGTGGCAGTTTTGGGCTCAGGAATGCTGTCCTCCGTGGTAGCACCTCAGCACCCCCACCAATCTGATAGAGCACGGATTGGTGGCCTGCTATGACACTGAGATCCCTGATGGATTGTGGAGGATCCAATAGTGATGGCATCCAGCCGAGATTGAATGAGGTTTGATGCAAGCAGTCATTGACTGCATGACAGCAGTCAAACCACCTGTGGCATCCAGCTGAAACTGCATGAGAGTAGTCCGAGACTCCATGCCAGTAGTCATTGACTGCATGACAGCAGCAAGACATTGCGTGACATCCAGCTGAAAATGCATGGCAGTAGTCTGAGATTCGATGCCACCAACCATTTGTCTGCATTATAGCACCAAGATTTTGCGTTACTACCACCTGTGCTGCAATGGAAGCTGCCACATTGCCAATGACATGCATCATGAGGTCTGGATCCGCATGGTCTCTCTGGGAGTCCACCATTGTCTGCAGACTGGAAATGCTGGTCTCCATGGTGTGCATGGAGCTCTGTGTAATATTGGAGGCATACTCCTCCACGCTCCTTACCATTGCTGAGAGTCTCTCGGGCACCATTGCCATTGCACCTAACATGTTAAAAGAGTACCTTTTCCCCTTGACCTTGCTGCAGCCCACTAGGCCCCGGTGCATCACCCAGTGCAGACCCCTCTACGAACCTAAACTCTAACGAACGCATGGTGCCAGTCTCTGAGCTGGTGCCTGTGGGTGAGAGAGGCAATGACGCAGTGCTTGAATCCTCCTCCTCCTCATCTTCCTCCTCAGGTGTGATGGGGGGATGGGGGGAGGGGGGGCGGAGATTCAGGTACAGGCTGCACATCTGCTTGATATAATCTGAAAGCATAAATGGCACAAGACTCGCATTAAGGTGAGGGGCAGGAATGGAGCAAGGAAGGTAGAAACTATCAGGAGCTGGAAAGTGATATCGTCTTCTGGTATGACAGGGAAGTGGGATGAGAAAAGAAGAGGGGATAAAGATACCGTTGTTGCCCCCAACGGGGTCGACGTCTCCGCCGGCCATGCGCCCACCACCTACGGGCCAATGAGCCGCAGCACTCGCTCCTCCAGGTCAGAAAGCTCCTGCAGTTGAGGTTCATCCCCTCCAGTCCTCTGCTGCTCCCTCCTATTATGTGCTATCTTGGCCTGCAAAAGAAAGGAACTTATGTGGGTAAGAGTCCAGCTGGGAGTCTGGGATATATGCCTGCTGTCGCTGAATAGTTGTGATTGTAGGCAAGGCATGAGATGAGGATGAGAGTTTGAGTAGTTGCACATGTTTGGTGGGTGAGTGTTGGGGAATGGTGGTTTTCGCAGTGTGCAGAGAGAGGTTCAGAGGCTGGTATGTAGGACGTGTGGAAGCATATACTCACCTTGACCACCCGACTAAGGTCATTGAACTTCTTGCGGCACTGTGTCAGGGTTCAATCGACAACAGTGCTGGCCGACACCTCCTTGGCCACTTCTCTCTACATGGCCCTGAAGACATGTTATAATGGCCTCCTTCCAGATGCGGGGAACAGCGAATCCCTCCTTCTCGCCACTGCCCCCACCAATGTCTCCAATGCCACATCATTGAAGCGCCTGGCCCTCTCCCTTGCAGCAGGATTTCTAGCAGCCATCCCAGAAAGTTGTTTCAGTACCTCACAGCTCTCCCTCAAATGCAGCAATGCTGAAAATGAGCAGGTGCAGCTTGATCAGCTGGAATCAGCCAGTGTGAAGGATTGAAGGATGATTGAATATAAGTCACCAGAAATTGGGTAGTGCTCTGCAATTAGCACCCCATGCAGTGCCCCACTGAGGTCAGTGGTGCCTTCCCTTCCAGGGGTGCTGAAGGCCAATTTAGCAGAATTTACCAATTGTTTGCGCCTAGCGCTAACTTTTCAAACTTTTAAAAGTTACCGCCCCAAACCGAATTTCACCCCCAAAAAGGCTTGATAGGAGAAAGTAATATATATTGTCATTGGTTTCCAATCACAAGTTATAATTATTGAACTAAATATTAAAGGCCTTTACTGAGTTTAGTATGCAGTACCTGCAATTTGCCACAGGATGTCAGAATAACTTATTTTTGGTGACTGCTATATTTTAGGCATATTATTATTTTAATATAGATTGCAGAACTTAAAATAGGTTTACCTTCAAATGGTTTGACATTGGGGTACTGGGAGAAAGATGTCCAAGTAGAAACTCCAATCTTCAAATACCACATTCCCCATTTTATACACCAAATGAGTTGTTGGTCTCTATTGACCTCTTTGGAGGGCCAATTAGAAGCAGTGCTCAGTTTATTGTACCTCTTCCAGCCTTTGTGATTCAGGAAGGTTAGTCCGAGATGTCAGAGGAGGTGCAAGAGTTCACCTTTATAGTGTGCCACCAGTGGTGTGAGTACTGCGAGCCATCATCATCATAGGCAGTCCCTCGGAATCAAGGAAGACTTGCTTCCACTCTAAAAGTGAGTCCTTAGGTGGCTGAACAATCCAATACGAGAACCACAGTCCTTGATACAGGTGGGACAGATAGTTGTTGAGGGAAAGGTTGGGAGGGACTGGGTTGCCGCATGCTCTTTCCGCTGCCCGCGCTTGATTTCTGCATGCTCTTCGCGATGAGACTCGAGGTGCTCAGCGCCCTCCCGGATGCACTTCCTCCACTTAGGGCAGTCTTTGGCCAGGGACTCTCAGGTGTCGGTAGGGATGTTGCACTTTATTAGGGAGGCTTTGAGGGTGTCCTTGTAACGTTTCCTCTGCCCAACTTTGGCTCGCTTGCGTTGAAAGAATTCCGAGTCGAGCGCTTGCTTTGGGAGCCTCGTGTCTGGCATCCAAACGATGTGGCCCACCCAGCGGAGCTGATCAAGTGTGGTCAGTGCTTCAATGCTAGGGATGTTGGCCTGGTCGAGGACGCTAACGTTGGTGGGCCTGTCCTCCCAGGGGATTTTTAGGATCTTGCAGAGACATCGTTGGTGGTATTTCTCCAGCGACCTGCGGTGTCTACTCTACATGGTCCATGTCTCTGAGCCATACAGGAGGGCAGGTATTACTACAGCCCTGTAGGCCATGAGCTTGGTGGTGGATTTGAGACTAGTCCAAAGACTCTTCCTCAGGCGACAAAAGGCTGCGCAGGCGCACTGGAGGCGGTGTTGAATCTCGTCGTCAATGTCTGCTTTTGTTGATAAGAGCTCCCGAGGTATGGGAAATGGTCCACGTTGTCGAGGGCCGCGCCAAGGATCTTGATGACTGGGGGGAGTGCTGTGCAGCGAGGATAGGCTGGTGGAGGACCTTTGCCTTACGGATGTTTAGCGCAAGGCCCATGATTTCGTATGCTTCAGTAAATACGTTGACTATGACTTGGAGTTCAGCCTCTGTATGTCTTGGACCTGGCCTGGAGTCGACGAAGGTTGAACAGTTTCCCACTGGTTCTGAAGTTTAGTTGCACTCCAGCGGGGAGCTTGTTGACTGTGAGGCGGAGCATGGCAGCGAGGTACAAACACCCAAGGCCCCACTCCACTGTTGGCCAAGAACGGGGAAACACTCATCAAGGACACCGAGGCAGTCAGGGCCCACTGGAAGGAGCATGTCGAAGATCTCCTCAATCGAGTGTTCTCGACGCCAACCCGCAGCATGCTACCCGCCACCACCTCAATAAAACCCCAGCACTGCACGAGGTAAAAAAAGCCATAAGACAGCTTAAGATCAACAAGGCTATGGGAGCGGATGGAATCCCCACTGAGGCACTGAAGTATGGTGGAGAGGCACTGTTGGCGTGAATATATGACCTCATCTCTGTCATCTGGAGGGAGGAGAGTATGCCGAGAGATCTCAGAGATGCAGTGATCGTGACCATCTTTAAAAAAGGGGACAAGTCCGACAGCGGCAACTACAGAGGAATCTCCCGATTATCAGTCACTGGGAAAGTTGTCGCTAGAGTCATAGAAACGTAGAAAATAGGTGCAGGAGTAGGCCATTCGGCCCTTCGAGCCTGCACCACCATTCAATAAGATCATGGCTGAACATTCATCTCAGTACCCCTTTCCTGCTTTCTCTCCATATCCCTTGATCCCTTTAGCCGTAAGGGCCATATCTAACTCCCTCTTGAATATATCCAATGAACTGGCATCAACTACTCTCTGTGGTAGGGAATTCCACAGGTTAACAACTCTCTGAGTGAAGAAGTTTCTCCTCATCTCAGTCCTAAATGGCTTAGCCCTTATCCTTAGACTGTGTCCCCTGGTTCTGGACTTCCCCAACATCGGGAACATTTTTCCTGCATCTAACCTGTCCAGTCCCGTCAGAATCTTATACGTTTCTATAAGATCCCCTCTCATCCTTCTAAACTCCAGTGAATACAGGCCCAGTCGATCCAGTCTCTCCTCACATGTCAGTCCTGCCATCCCGCGAATCAGTCTGGTGACCCTTCGCTGCACTCGCTCAATAGCAAGAATGTCCTTCCTCAGATTAGGAGACCAAAACTGAACACAATATTCCAGGTGAGGCCTCACTAAGGCCCTGTACAACTGCAGTAAGACCTCCCTGCTCCTATACTCAAACTCCCCTAGCTATGAAGGCCAACATGCCATTTGCATGCTTCACCACCTGCTGTAGCTGCATGCCAACTTTCAATGACAGATGTACCATGATACCAAGGTTTCATTGCACCTCCCCTTTTCCTAATCTGCTGCCATTCAGATAATATTCTGCCTTCTTGTTTTTGCCACCAAAGTGGATAACCTTACATTTATCCACATTATACTGCATCTGCCATGCATTTGCCAACTCACCTAACCTGTCCAAGTCACCCTGCAGCCTCTTAGCGTCCGCCTCACAGCTCACACCACCATCCAGCTTAGTGTCATCTGCAAACTTGGAGATATTACACTCAATTCCTTCATCTAAATCACTGATGTATATTGTAAATAGCTGTGGCACCCCACTAGTCACTGCCTGCCATTCTGAAAAGGATCAGTTTATCCCGACTCTCGGTTTCCTGTCTGCCAACCAGTTCTCTATCAATGTGAATACATTACCTCCAATACCATGTGCTTTGATTTTGCACACCAATCTCTTGTGTGGGACCTTGTCAAAAACCTTTTGAAAGTCCAAATACACCACATCCACTGGTTCTCCCTTGTCCACTTTACTAGTTACATCCTCAAAAAATTCTAGAAGATTTGTCAACCATGATTTCCCCTTCATAAATCCATGCTGACTTGGACCGATGCTGTCACTGCTTTCCAAATGTGCTGCTATTTCATCTTTAATAATTGATTCCAACATTTTCCCCACTACTGATGTGAAGCTAACCGGTCTATAATTACCCGTTTTCTCTCTCCCTCCTTTTTTAAAAAGTGGTGTTACATTAGCTACCCTCCAGTCCATAGGAACTGATCCAGAGTTGATAGACTGTTGGAAAATGATCACCAATGTATCCACTATTTCCAGGGCCACTTTCTTAAGCACTCTGTGATGCAGACTATCAGCCCCTGGGGATTTATCAGCCTTCAATCCCATCAATTTCCCGAACACAATTTCCACCTAATAAGGATTTCCTTGAGTTCCTCGTTCTCACTAGACCCTCGGTCCCCTAGTACATCCGGAAGGTTATTTGTGGCTTTGTTCGTGAAGACAGAACCAAAGTATTTGTTCAACTGGTCTGCTATTTCTTTGTTTCGCATTATAAATTCACCTGAATCTGACTGCAAGGGACCTACGTTTGTCTTCACTGATCTTTTTCTCTAATAGAAGCTTTTGCAGTCAGTTTTTATGTTCCCAGCAAGCTTACTCTCATACTCTATATTCACCCTCATAATTAAACCCTTTGTCCTCCTTTGCTGAATTCTAAATTTCTCCCAGTCCTTAGGTTTGCTGCTTTTTCTGGCCAATTTAAATGCCTCTTCCTTGGATTTAACACGATCCTTAATTTCCCTTGTTCGCCACAGTTGTGCCACCTTCCCCATTTTATTTTTACTCCAGACAGGGATGTACAATTGTTGAAGTTAATCCCTGTGATCTTTAAATGTTTGCCATTGCCTATCCGCCATCAACCCTTTAAGTCTCATTCGCCAGTCTATTCTAGCCAATTCACGTCTCATACCATCAAAGTTACCTTTCCTTAAGTTCAGGACCCTAGTCTCTGAATTAACTGTGTAATCTCCATCTTAATAAAGTATTTACCATATTATGGTCACTCTTCCCCAATGGGCCTCTCACAAGAAGATTGCTAATTAGTCCTTTCTCATTTCACATCACCCAGTCTAGGATGGCCAGCCCTCCTCCACCATATTGCTATCAGTTTGGTTAGCCTAATCTATATGTACATCAAAGTCACTCATGATAACTGCTGTACCTTTATTGCACGCATCGCTAATTTCTTGTTTGATGCTGTCCCCAACCTCACGACTACTGTTTGATGGTCTGTGCACAATTCCCACTAGCATTTTCTGCCCTTTGGTATTCCGCAGCTCTACCCATGCAGATTCCACATCATCCAAGCTAATGTCCTTCCTTACTATTGCGTTAATTTCCTCTTTAACCAGCAACGTTACCCCACCTCCTTTTCCTTTCTGTCTATCCTTCCTGAATGTTGAATACCCCTGGATGTTGAGTTCCCAGCCTTGGTCACCCTGGAGCCATGTCTCCGTGATGCTAATTATATCATATTCATTAATAGCTGCCTGTGCAGTTAATTCATCCACCTTATTATGAATACTCCTTGCATTGAGGCACAGAGCCTTCAGGCTTGTCTTTTTAACACACTTTGTCTCTTTAGAATTTTTCTGTAATGTGGCCCTTTTTGATTTTTGCCTTGTGTTTCTCTGCCCTCCACTTTTACTTTTCTTCTTTTTATCTTTTGCTTCTGCCCCCATTCTACTTCCCTCTGTCTCCCTGCATAGGTTCCCATCCCCCTGTCATATTAGTTTAACCCCTCCCCAACAGCGCTAGCAAACACTCCCCTCAGGATATTGGTTCCAGTCCTGCCCAGGTGCAGACTGTCTGGTTTGTACTGGTCCCACCTCCCCCAGAACCAGTTCCAATATCCCAGGAATTTTAATCCCTCCCTTCTGCACCACTCTTCAAGCCACGTATTCATCTGAGCTATCCTGTGATTCCTGCTCTGACTAGCACGTGGCACTGGTAGAAATCCTGAGATTACTACCTTTGAGGTCCTACTTTTTAATTCAACTCCTAGCTCCCTAAATTCAGCTTGTAGGACCTCCTCTACCGTCTTCTCTCAGTGGCTAAGGAGCTCCTCCCGGAGTCACGGTGCGGATTTCGTCCCCAACGGGGCACAAAGGACATGATTTTTACAATGCGACAGTTGCAGGAAAAATGCAGGGAAATGCACCAGCCTTTATACATGGCCTTCTTCGACCTTACAAAGGCTTTTGATACTGTCAACCGCGAGTGTCTATGGAATGCCCTCCTCCGTTTCAGATGTCCCCAAAAGTTTGTCACCATCCTCCGCCTGCTCCACGACGACATGCAGGCCGTGATCCTTACCAACAGATCCATTACAGACTCAGTGCATGTCTGGACCGGGGTCAAACAGGGTTGTGTCATCGCCCTAACCCTCTTCTCATTTGGCCAGAAAAAGCAGCAAACTAAAGGACTGGGAGAAAATTAGAATTCAGCAGAGGAGGACAAAGGGTTTAATTAGGAGGAGGAAAATAGAGTACGAGAGGAAGCTTGCCGGGACATAAAAACTGACTTCTCATATCTATAGAAGCTTTTGCAGAGAAAAGGAGTAGTGAAGACAAACGTAGGTCCCTTGCAGTGGGACTCGGGTGACTTTATAATGGGGAACAAGGAAATGGCAGACCAATTGAACAAATACTTTGCTTCTGTCTTCACGAAGGAAGACACAAATAACCTTCCGGATGTACTAGGGGACCGAGGGTCTAGTGAGAAGGAGGAATTGAAGGATATCCTAATTAGGAGGGAAATTGTGTTGGGGAAATTGATGGGATTGAAGGCCGATAAATCCCCGGGTCCTGATAGTCTGCATCCCAGAGTACTTAAGGAAGTGGCCCTAGAAATAGTGAATGCATTGGTGATCATTTTCCAACAGTCTATCGACTCTGGATCAGTTCCTATGGACTGGAGGGTAGCTAATGTAACACCACTTTGTAAAAAAGGAGGGAGAGAGAAAACGGGTAATTATAGACCGGTTAGTCTGACATCAGTAGTGGGGAAAATGTTGGAATCAATTATTAAGGATGAAATAGCAGTGCATTTGGAAAGCAGTGACAGGATCAGTCCAAGTCAGCATGGATTTATGAAAGGGAAATCATGCTTGACAAATCTTCTGGAATTTTTTGAGGATGTAACTAGTAGAGTGGACAAGGGAGAACCAGTGGATGTGGTGTATTTGGACTTTCAAAAGGTCTTTGACAAGGTCCCACACAAGAGATTGGTGTGCAAAATCAAAGCACATGGTATTGGGGGTAATGTACTGGCGTGGATAGAGACTTGGTTGGCAGACAGGAAGCAGAGAGTCGGAATAAGCGGGTCCTTTTTGAAATGGGAGGTAGTGACTAGTGGAGTGCCGCAGGACTCAGTGCTGGGACTCCAGCTCTTTACAATATACATCAATGATTTTGATGAAGGAATTGAGTGTAATATCTCCAAGTTTGCAGATGACACTAAACTGAGTGCTGGTTTGAGCTGTGAGGATGCTGCTAAGAGGCTGCAGGGTGACTTGGACAGGTTAGGTGAGTGGGCAAATGCATGGCAGATGCAGTATACTGTGGATAAATGTGAGGTTATCCACTTAGGTGGCAAAAACACGAAGGCAGAATATTATCTGAATGGCAGATTAGGAAAAGTGGAGGTGCAACGAGATCTGGGTGTCATGGTTCATCAGTCATTGAAAGTTGGCATGCAGGTACAGCAGGCGGTGAAGAAGGCAAATGGCATGTTGGCCTTCATAGCTAGGAGATTTGAGCATAGGAGCAGGGAGGTCTTACTGCAATTGTACAGGGCCTCACCTGGAATATTGTGTTCAGTTTTGGTCTCCTAATCTGAGGAAGGACGTTCTTGCTATTGAGGGAGTGCAGCGAAGGTTCACCAGACTGATTCCAGGGATGGCTGGACTGACATATGAGGAGAGACTGGATCAACTGGGCCTTTATACACTGGAGTTTAGAAGGATGAGAGGGGGTCTCATCGAAACGTTTAATATTCTGACGGGATGGGACAGGTTAGATGCGGGAAGAATGTTCCCGATGTTGGGGAAGTCCAGAACCAGGGGACAGTCTTAGGATAAGGGGTAGGCCATTTCGGACTGAGATGAGGAGAAACTTCTTCACTCAGAGAGTTGTTAACCTGTGGAATTCCCTGCCGCAGAGAGTTGTTGATGCCAGTTCATTGGATGTATTCAAGAGGGAGTTAGATATGGCCCTTACGGCTAAAGGGATCAAGGGGTATGGAGAGATAGCAGGAAAGGGGTACTGAGGTGAAGGATCAGCCATGATTTTATTGAATGGTGGGCCGAATGGCCTACTCCTGCACCTATTTTCTATGTTTCTGTGTTTCTTCCTCACTGCCATGCTCAACCTCACAGTCAACAAGCTCCGCACTGGAGTGGAACTAAACTACAGAACCAGTGGGAACCTGTTCAACCTTCGTCGACACCAGGCCAGGTCCAAAACCACCCCAACGTCTGTCGCGAGCTACAGTTCGCAGACGATGCCTGCATTTGCGCACATAGAGGTACTGTGAGCATGCTGCTGATGAGCACTGTCAATATAAAAGTGTACACACCATCCCCACATCAGTACTGTTTTATGCCTGCTCACTATTTATGCCTGCTGAAATGTTCTGTTTTAATTAAAACATAAATGACCTGGATTTTGCTCACTGTTATTAAGGAGTCAATCAGATAGCAACTTCCGGCAACTGCACATGTGCAGTTAAACGCAGAAATCAGGACGTTGCTGTTCAATTTGCCTTGTTCCTCCAGAAGCTGCGCTACACAGATATTTCACTGAGAGAATCGGCATTCATATACATGGAACGCCATGAATATACAGTACTTAGGTGATAGGTACCCACTAAATGAACCAGAAAAAGTAAGGGCTTGTCTATTTAAGTATAAGTTAATTTTTAACAGCGTGATAATTCTTAATTACATCCAATCTCTCTGGCACTGAAAATTTACTTAAAAAAAATATGGAGTCTCATTCCTTCAGATTTTAATTATTGTTGGAGCTTTTTAAAATTTCAAACATTTTTTAACTTTTTATTTCTCTTAACTTTCTCTCTTAATTCCATATTTATTTCGCTTTCTGTACATGATTTGGTATTGAACTAAATATTCTAACTTACACTTCCTGGTTTAGATTCTGCGTGGCTCTGTAAGGATTCTTCAATCTGATTGATGTTTCTCCTTAACCATCGCTTGCCCTGTTCACTCAGGTCTGCGGGCAAGTGTAAGTGTAAGTGTAATGAATGGCTGGCGTTCGCTGCTGACCACAAAATCCAGGCCATAGAACATATAGTAAAAATAGATTTGGAGCTCCTACATAGCTAGGTGAAAATGTACGTTGCGAGGAGGATGCAAAGAGGCTTCAAGGGGATATAGACAGGCTAAGTGAGTGGGCAAGAACATGGCAAATGGAATATAATGTGGAGAAATGTGAAGTTATCCACTTTGGTAAGAAAAATAGAAAAGCAGTGTATTTTTTAAAAAGCTGAGAGATTGGGAAATGTTGGTGTTCAGAGGGACCTGGGTGTCCTTGTACACGAATCACTGAAAGTTAATATGCAGTTACAGCAAGTAATTAGGAAAGCAAATGGTATGTTGGCCTTTATTACAAGAAGCTTATCGACTCCGTTAGCACCCTGGAGGAACAATGGCCGCGGTAAATACTTCCAGGCGGGCAGCCAGGGATATTCGGTGCTGGTTTCTAGGGGGTGCGGAGCATTACCGCCCGAAAATGGCGAGTCGGTGTGCAACACCCCTGGTTGCGATATTGGCTCAATATCATGCCCGACCTGTAGCGTCAGTAGAGCGCCCTGGTGGGAACGCCTGTGAAAGTTGGCATTCCAAGCTGTAGCAGCCGCATTGAGGTAAGTAATGTTGACCTGAGGTAAGTGTTTTTGATTTCTTGGGAATGTTTTTGGTGGGGTTTTTTTCAGATTTATTTTTTCCCCCGAAGTCTCTCTTGGGTCGCTCCGAGGTTAGCTGTTTAGCTCGGGATTTTCACTTGCTCAGCCGGCCTCACGCCCTAAAAAGGTGTGCACAATGCCTCCCTTAGCGCTCCGCTCCAAACTCAGGGCCCAGGTGCTGAATTTTGCGGCGGCTGACGCAAACCATTTACCGGTGCAAAATGTACCGCTCCACCTGGATTAACGCCACAACAGAGACACAACTGAATTTCCACCCCAAGACATCTTACTGCAATTATATAGGGCCCTGGTGAGACCACACCTGGAGTATTGTGTACAGTTTTGATCTCCTTACCTAAGGAAGGATATACTTGCCATTGAGGGAGTGCAACAAAGATTCATCAGACTGTTTCCTGAGATGGGGGATTGTCCTATGAGGAGAAATTGAGTAGACTAGGCCTATATTCTCTAGAGTTTAGAAGAATGAGAGGTGATCTCATTGAAACTTACAAAATTCTTACAGGGCTTGACAGGGTAGATGCAGGGAGGATGTTTCTCCTGCTTGGGGTATCTAGAACCAAGGGTCACAGTCTCAGAATTAGGGGTCGGCCATTTAGGACTGAGATGAGGAGAAATTTCTTCACTCAGAGGGTGGTGAATTTTTGGAATTCTCTACGCCAGAATTTTGTAGAAGCTCAGTCTTTGAGTATCTTCAAGATAAAGTTCAATAACTTTTTGGATATTAAGGGAATCAAGGTATATGGGGATAGTCCTGGCAAGTGGAGTTGAGGTAGAAGATCAGCCATGATCTTATTGAATGGCGGAGCAGGAGTGAGAAGCCGAATGGCCTACTCCTGCTCCTAATTCTTATGTTCTCAGCTTGATACTCAAGTTCTCCCAGCAGGCTATTTATGAGAGTATTAACATGGTTCAGTTGGTAGCATTCTTGCCTCGGTCAGAGGGTTCTTGGTTGAAGCCGCACTATGGACTTAAGTGCATAAACTAAACAAAGTGCTTGTCTTTAAGTATAATTTTTCACATCCTCAGGACATTCTAAGATGCACAGCCAATGAATTGCTTTTGAAGTGCAGTCACGCTTGTTCTGCAATATCAATGTGCACAGCAAAGTCCAACAAACAATAATAAGATTAATAACCAGTTCATCTGCACAAATCCCCTGCTCTTCTTCAATGGGATCGTTTGCATCCACCCGAGAAAGTAGACAGAGCCTCAGTTTACCATCTCATTAGAAAGACAGCAATTTTGACAATGCAGTACTGCCTTGAAGTGTCAGCCTACATTATGTCCTTAAGTCGATAGTGGGACTTGAAGCTGCAGAACCAAGACACAATCTGCCTGAACAGGTGACCATAAAAGATCCCATGGGACTACCTGAAAAATAGCAGAGAAATCTCCCAGTGTCCTGACCGACATCACCAAAAACAGATTATTCAGTCTTTTACTAATTTGCTCTCCTGGTCAGCCTCCCATCTTTCATAAATTTAAGCTCAACCAAAACTCTGCTGCCCATATCCCAACTCGCACCAAGTCCCATTCACTGCTGTGCTTGCTGGCCTACATTGGCTCCCAATCTCTAAATGCATCGATTTTAAAATTTTAAAATTTCAAATCCCTCCCCTCACAACCTCTATAACCTCCTCCAGCCCTACAACCCTCCAAGACCCCTATTTCTCCAACTCTGGCCTCTTGTCCATTCGCCACTTCCTTCACATCACCAGTGGCTGTGTGTTCTGCCCTCTAGGCCCTAAGCCCTGGAATTCCCTCCCTAAACTTCACCACCTCTCTCTTTCTCCTTCTTTATGACCCCCCTTAAAACCTACCTTTTTGCCCAAGTTATTAGTCACCTGTGCTAATGTTTCCTTCTTTGGCTTGGTGTCAAATGTTGTCCAATTCACTCCTTTGTATGATTTACTACATTAAAAGGCACCATATAAATGTAAGTAGTTGTTTCTCTGGCTTGTAGCAGCATTTCTGACATAATTACATTGACTGCACTTCAAAAGTAAACCATTAGATTGAAAAGTACTTTGGGACATCTTGCGAACATGAAAAGTACTGTATAGAGTATGACTAAGTTCATTCTTACAGAATGGTTGTGACCTTTATCTTATTTCTAGGGCAATTTTTTCGCATGTAAAATGTAATTGTACCATACATGGTTCTGACAATGGTCAATGGTTTATGTCTTTACTGAGTCAACAATGGAATTTTGTTTTTTTTCCCCCTGAAATTGTTGCAAGATCATTGGCAAAAAGTTCCCACAATGTCATATCTATTTCAGTCCGTAACTTCTCACTACCTCTGCACAAGCACGCCCAAGCATAAAAATGACAGATTCTGAATTGTAAGACCAAATCTAGTTTCTCGAGACTCGTTATGCAAGTTCATGATCAAAGGCAAAAATCAAAAAGGGCCACATTACAACATAATTCTAAAAGGACAAAGTGTGTTAAAAAGACAAGCCTGAAGGCTCTGTGTCTCAACGCGAGGAGCATTCGTAATAAGGTGGATGAATTAACTGTTAACGGATATGATGTAATTGGGATTACAGAGACATGGCTCCAGGGTGACCAAGGCTGGGAACTCAAAATCCAGGGGTATTCAATATTCAGGAAGGATAGACAGAAAGGAAAAGGAGGTGGGGTAGCGTTGCTGGTTAAAGAGGAGATTAACGCAATCGTAAGGAAGGACATTAGCTTTCATGATGTGGAATCTGTATAGGTAGAGCTGTGGAGCACCAAAGGACAGAAAACGCTAGTGGGAGTTGTGTACAGACTACCAAACAGTAGTAGTGAGGTTGAGGATGGCATCAAACAGGAAATTAGGGATGCGTGCAATAAAAGTACAGCAATAAAGGTTGACTTTAATCTACATATAGATTGGGCTAACCAAACTGGTAACAATACGGTGGAGGAGGATTTCCTGGAGTGTACATGGGATGGTTTTCTAGACCTATATGTCGAGGAACCAACTAGAGAGCTGGCCATCCTAGACTGGACTCATGAAATATGGACTCCTAGAGCAATGACTGGAACAATCCCCTTTTGGCACAAAAGCCAACCAAAGCTGAAATGTGCTGGCTTCCATTTGTTTGGGCATAAGACTGGCTTGATAGGCAAGTAAGATCAAGGGCAATAAAATGAGAGAGGGGTCTAAAACATGACATTAAGGCTTGGCTTCACAGCTTTGTTGCAGTCCAATAGCTTCCTTGCTCTTCAGTAACAGAAGAATAATCTGCGTACAATTTCCTCCTTGTAACGAGAGAGGATTAATTAGCAATCTTGTTGTGCGAGGCCCCTTGGGAAAGAGTGACCATAATATGGTAGAATTCTTCATTAAGATGGAGAGTGACACAGTTAATTCAAAGACTTATGTCCTGAACTTAAAGAAAGGTAACTTCGATGGTATGAGACGTGAATTGGCTAGGATAGACTGGCAAATGGTACCTAAAGGGTTGACCGTGGATAGACAATGGCAGACATTTAAAGATCACATGGATGAACTACAACAATTTTACATCACTTTCTGCGTAAAAATAAAACGGGGAAGGTGGCTCAACCGTGGCGAACAAGGGAAATTAGGGATAGTGTTAAATCCAAGGAAGAGGCATATAAATTGGCTAGAAAAAGCAGCAAACCTGAGGACTGGAAGAAATTTAGAATTTAGCAGAGGAGGACAAAGGGTTTAATTAGGAGTGGGAAAATAGAATATGAGAGTAAGGTTGCAGGGAACATAACAACTGACTGCAAAAGCTTCTATAGATATGTGAAGAGAAAAAGATGAGTGAAGATTAGGTCCCTTGCAGTCAGAATCAAGTGAATTTATAATGGGGAACAAAGAAATGGCAGCCCAATTGAACAAATACTTTGGTTCTGTCGTCACTAAGGAAGACACAAATAACCTTCCGGAAATACTAGGGGACCGAGGTTCTAGCAAGAAGAAGGAACTGAAGGAAATCCTTATTAGTCAGGAAATTGTGTTAGGGAAATTGATGGGATTGAAGGCTGATAAATTCCCAGGGCCTGATAGTCTGCATCCCAAAGTACTTAAAGAAGTGGCCCGAAGAAATAGTGGATGCATTGGTGATCATTTTCCAACATTCTATAGACTCTGGATCAGTTCTTATGGATTGGAGGGTAGCTAATGTAACCCCACTTTTTAAAAAAAGGAGGGAGAGAGAAAACAGGTAATTATAGACCGGTTAGCCTGACATCAGTAGTGGGGAAAATGTTGGAATCAATTATTAAAGATGAAATAGCAGCACATTTGGAAAGCAGTGACAGCATCGGTCCAAGTCAGCATGGATTTATGAAGGGGAAATCATGCTTGACAAATCTTCTGGAATTTTTTGAGGATGTAACTAGTGGAGTGTACAAGGGAGAACCAGTGGATGTGGTGTATTTGGACTTTCAAAAGGCTTTTGACAAGGTCCCACACAAGAGATTGGTGTGCAAAATTAAAGCACATGGTATTGGGAGTAATGTATTGATGTGGATAGAGAACTGTTTGGCAGACAGGAAGCAGAGTTGGAATAAACGGGTCCTTTTCAGAATGGCAGGTAGTGACTAGTGGGATACCGCAAGGTTCAGTGCTGGGACCCCAGCTATTTACAATATACATTAATGATTTGGATGAAGGAATTCAATGTAATGTCTCCAAGTTTGCAGATGACACTAAGCTGGGTGGCGGTGTGAGCTGTGAGGAGGAAGCCAAGAGGCTGTATGGTGACTTGAAAAGATTAAATGAGTGCGTAAATGCATGGCAGATGCAGTATAATGTGGATAAATGTGAGGATATCCATTTTGGTGGCAAAAACAAGGCGGCAGATTATTATCTGAATGGTGACAGATTAGGAAAAGGGGAGGTGCAACGAGACCTGGGTATCATGGTACATCAGTCATTGAAAGTTGGCATGCAGGTACAGCAGGCGGTGAAGGCGGCAAATGTCCTTCTTTGCGAGAGGATTTGAGCATAGGAGCAGGGAGGTCTTACTGCAGTTGTACAGGGCCTTGGTGAGGCCACACCTTAATTATTGTGTACAGTTTTGGTCTCCTAATCTGAGGAAGGACATTCTTGCTATTGAGGGAGTGCAGCGAAGGTTCACTAGACTGATTCCCGGGATGGCAGGACTGACATATGAAGAAAGATTGGATCGACCAGGCTTATATTCATTGGCATTTAGATGAATGAGAGGAGATCTCATAGAAACATATAAAATTCTGACGGGATTGGACAGGTTAGACGCAGGAAGAATATTCTCGATGTTGGTTAAGTCCAGAACCAGGTGTCACAGTCTAAGGATAAGGGGTAAGCCATTTAGGACCAAGATGAGGAGAAAATTCACTCAGAGAATTGTGAAGCTGTGGAATTCTCTACCACAGAACGTTGTTGAGGCCAGTTCATTAGATATATTCAAAAGGGAGTTAGATGTGGTCCTAATGGCTAAAGGGATCAAGGGGTATGGAGAGAAAGGCTACTAAAGTTGCATGATCAGCCATGATCCTATTGAATGGTGGTGCAGGCTCGAAGGACCGAATGGTCTACTCCTGCACCTATTTTCTATGTTTCTATGATAAACTTAGCATTTCTTGAATTTCAACCAGAATATTTTCAGTACAGATTATCTATTGTAAACCACTCCCCAATGTGTATTCTACATAATCAAAATGATTAAATATTTTTAGTAATAACAGAGTCAATAGAACAATGATTACATGAGAACAAAATGTCCTGTCAATGCTATGTTGCATCATATCAGTAAGAATATAAGAGGCAAGGCAAAGAACAAAAAGGGCCACTGTACAGCAAAATTCTAAAAGGACAAAGGGTGTTAAAAAAACAAGCCTGAAGGCTTTGTGTCTTAATGCAAGGAGTATCCGCAATAAGGGGGATGAATTAACTGTGATGTTAACAAATATGATGTGATTGGGATTACGGAGACGTGGCTCCAGGATGATCAGGGCTGGGAACTCAACATACAGGGGTATTCAACATTCAGGAAAGATAGAATAAAAGGAAAAGGAGGTGGGGTAGCATTGCTGGTTAAGGAGGAAATTAAGGCAATAGTTCGGAAGGACATTAGCTTGGATGATGTGGAATCTATATGGGTAGAGCTGCAGAACACCAAAGGGCAAAAAACGCTAGTGGGAGTTGTGTACAGACCTCCAAACAGTAGTAGTAATGTTGGGGAGGGCATCAAACATGAAATTAGGGGTGCGTGCAATAAAGGTGCAGCAGTTATAATGGGTGACTTTAATATGCACATAGATTGGGTTAACCAAACTGGAAGCAATACGGTGGAGGAGGATTTCCTGGAGTGCATAAGGGATGGTTTTTTAGACCAATATGTCGAGGAACCAACTAGGGGGGAGGCCATCTTAGACTGGGTGTTGTGTAATGAGAGAGGATTAATTAGCAATCTTGTTGTGCGAGACCCCTTGGGGAAGAGTGACCATAATATGGTGGAATTCTGCATTAGGATGGAGAATGAAACAGTTAATTCAGAGACCATGGTCCAGAACTTAAAGAAGGGTAACTTTGAAGGTATGAGGCGTGAATTGGCTAGGATAGATTGGCGAATGATACTGGAGGGGTTGACTGTGGATGGGCAATGGCAGACATTTAGAGACCGCATGGATGAACTACAACAATTGTACATACCTGTCTGGCGTAAAAATAAAAAAGGGAAGGTGGCTCAACCGTGGCTATCAAGGGAAATCAGGGATAGTATTAAAGCCAAGGAAGTGGCATACAAATTGGCCAGAAATAGCAGCGAACCCGGGGACTGGGAGAAATTTAGAACTCAGCAGAGGAGGACAAAGGGTTTGATTAGGGCAGGGAAAATGGAGTACGAGAAGAAGCTTGCAGGGAACATTAAGACAGATTGCAAAAGTTTCTATAGATATGTAAAGAGAAAAAGGTTAGTAAAGACAAACGTAGGTCCCCTACAGTCAGAATCAGGGGAAGTCATAACGGGGAACAAAGAAATGGCGGACCAATTGAACAAGTACTTTGGTTCGGTATTCACTGAGGAGGACACAAACAACCTTCCGGATATAAAAAGGGGTCGGAGGGTCTAGTAAGGAGGAGGAACTGAGGGAAATCCTTATTAGCCGGGAAATTGTGTTGGGGAAATTGATGGGATTGAAGGCCGATAAATCCCCAGGGCCTGATGGACTGCATCCCAGAGTACTTAAGGAGGTGGCCTTGGAAATAGTGGATGCATTGACAGTCATTTTCCAACATTCCATTGACTCTGGATCAGTTCCTATGGAGTGGAGGGTAGCCAATGTAACCCCACTTTTTAAAAAAGGAGGGAGAGAGAAAACAGGGAATTATAGACTGGTCAGCCTGACATCGGTAGTGGGTAAAATGATGGAATCAATTATTAAGGATGTCATAGCAGTGCATTTGGAAAGAGGTGATATGATAGGTCCAAGTCAGCATGGATTTGTGAAAGGGAAATCATGCTTGACAAATCTTCTGGAATTTTTTGAGGATGTTTCCAGTAGAGTGGACAAGGGAGAACCAGTTGATGTGGTATATTTGGGCTTTCAGAAGGCTTTCGACAAGGTCCCACACAAGAGATTAATGTGCAAAGTTAAAGCACATGGGATTGGGTGTAGTGTGCTGACATGGATCGAGAACTGGTTGTCAGACAGGAAGCAAAGAGTAGGAGTAAATGGGGACTTTTCAGAATGGCAGGCAGTGACTAGTGGGGTACCGCAAGGTTCTGTGCTGGGGCCCCAGCTGTTTACACTGTATATTAATTATTTAGACGAGGGGATTAAATGTAGTATCTCCAAATTTGCGGATGACACTAAGTTGGGTGGCAGTGTGAGCTGCGAGGAGGATGCTATGAGGCTGCAGAGCGACTTGGATAGGTTAGGTGAGTGGGCAAATGCATGGCAGATGAAGTATAATGTGGATAAATGTGAGGTTATCCACTTTGGTGGTAAAAACAGAGAGACAGACTATTATCTGAATGGTGACAGATTAGGAAAAGGGGAGGTGCAACGAGACCTGGGTGTCATGGTACATCAGTCATTGAAGGTTGGCATGCAGGTACAGCAGGCGGTTAAGAAAGCAAATGGCATGTTGGCCTTCATAGCGAGGGGATTTGAGTACAGGGGCAGGGAGGTGTTGCTACAGTTGTACAGGGCCTTGTTGAGGCCACACCTGGAGTATTGTGTACAGTTTTGGTCTCCTAACCTGAGGAAGGACATTCTTGCTATTGAGGGAGTGCAGCGAAGGTTCACCAGACTGATTCCCGGGATGGCGGGACTGATCTATCAAGAAAGACTGGATCAACTGGGCTTGTATTCACTGGAGTTCAGAAGAATGAGAGGGGACCTCATAGAAACGTTTAAAATTCTGACGGGGTTAGACAGGTTAGATGCAGGAAGAATGTTCCCAATGTTGGGAAAGTCCAGAACCAGGGGACACAGTCTAAGGATAAGGGGTAAGCCATTTAGGACCGAGATGAGGAGGAATTTCTTCACCCAGAGAGTGGTGAACCTGTGGAATTCTCTACCACAGGAAGTTGTTGAGGCCAATTCACTAAATATATTCAAAAAGGATTTAGATGAAGTCCTTACTACTAGGGGAATCAAGGGGTATGGTGAGAAAGCAGGAATGGGGTACTGAAGTTGCATGTTCAGCCATGAACTCGTTGAATGGCGGTGCAGGCTAGAAGGGCCGAATGGCCTACTCCTGCACCTATTTTCTATGTTTCTATGTTTCTATGTTTCTCGGACACTACAGAAATGAGAAAGGGACATTAGTTGATCTAGCTCACCTATCACCAATTCCAGTTTCACAACCTAACCTGCCCAATTTTCAATTTGCTCCCTATACCCATATGCTTCTCGATGCTGAGACACAATTGCCTTTAAATTCAGGTCATGTCCTCCTTTAATCTTCCTTCTCACAGTGAGTGCAGCTTTCAGCACCTCATTCCAATATTTGGTTCTCAGAAATAAGCCGCATAGGACAGCACAGTTTATTATTACAGGTTCGTCTCAAATCCACTTGTCCGAGAACCGGACATTTGATATTCAGTAAAATAAAATCTGGAATTATTGTCCAAAAGTCGGCAGACCAGAGTAGTTATTGTTTTAAATAGCATGCAATTGGTCCGAGCTTTGTCGAGCCTTGCCGAATAACCCTCGAACTGGCCCGACCCACGGCACCATTAGTACTTTGTCTGTTCCAGTAGCATTCTAAAATCCAAAAAAATCCAAAAACCGGCATGGTCTCGGTCCCAAGGTTGCTGGATTTGTTACAGATACAACGCACCCTTATCCGGATATTCAGACGTGCTTACATTGCAATGTTGCCACCCTTGCCCAACCATGCTCACTTAACCAGTCCTATGTTTATCCAGTGATATCAGAAATTCTTCAGAAATTTTCTTCAGCAAATGCAGTTATATTTATAAATCACCAGTGAACAATAAAATGTATACACTTTGATTAAAGGTGCACTAAGACCATTACATCATTTTGATTTTGCAGTCTTCATGCTTAGCTTTTGCAGTAATTTTTTTTTTTTTTTTAAACAGATATACTGAGCTGATTTATTTTACCTTTATATCCAGTAGTACAAACAATTCAACCTATTATTGTAGAATATTTGTATTACTTTGCACATAAATTAGATCTATTTATTCAGCAGCTTTGTTAACCCTGTAATAGAAATTCAGAAGATTGTAAAGTTAAACCAGTGCTTGACTATATCAAGAAATGCTAAATGTTTTATATTTATGCTTTCATTTGCCTTCAGGTGTTGTGGGGAAAGACCTCCAATGATGACAATATTTCTGAAGAAATTAGGATATGAGGTAAACAAATAGCAACTCATGAAGTGGGACAAGGATAAACGTTCTTCATGGTTGAGGAGTCAGAACTCAGCGTATTTCCTGTGGGAAAAATAGTTTAAAACAATGTCATAAACCCTAGATTGCCAAGAAGCTTGCACCTATATGTGTGGTAGTGTCAAAATTAGCTCACGCATTGGTATAAGCTTCTTAATTTGTTCCTTAGACTTTAGTGTCCTTTATTGATTGAGTTCTGTACAATTATGTCATGTTAATTGAGTTATTAGAGAATGACCATGATTTTCAAAGCAGCACATTTTCTCTAGCTTGACAATAGTTGCCAATTCTCAAACAGCAGAGAGTAGCACACTTGTTCACCAAAGTTTGAAGGTTATACTTATTTCCATAAAGTGAGAGAGTATTTGTTCAGTTTGATTACATCATCAATTGATGAAGAACTGAGGTTATTTTATAAAACTGAAAGAATAAAGCAACAACTTTATTATATAAAAATATTTATGGCAATTCTAATCTCAATCTAAAATGATAAATATGAATTATTCTTATCACAGTAGTGCTACCTAGATAGTTGGTAAAATAATATTAATGAGGGATGATACCTCACTTTCTCTCCTCAAATCCAAAAATACTCGTCCTCCTGACACATCTTTCCATCTATCGTGTCTGCAGGATGCTTGTTCCTGTAATCATATCCAGGAGACTGGCATGGTGGTGGGACTTGCACCACCCAAATCAACAAGCGCTGAACCAGCTTGTTATTTCTAATCTCATTAACGTATTGTGGATAGGCTGCAGGTGTGAATTATTCATGCATTAGTGGGCTGGAAATCTGATGTTGCCACAGGTGTTAAAGGCCTGCAGCAATTAAAGGGGCATTCCCCCTCTTTATTGAAGTAAGTCAAATGAAGAATGATTCCCAAAGGGACACCCATTATATGAAAAGGTAGGTAGTTTTCCTACAAACCTGTCTCACACAGTTGACAGCAAAAATAAAACATTTAGCGAAAGTGAAAAAAAACTATTTCAAATTCACTCCTGCAAGCGGCTTCCTAATTGTGTGGACTACACATTGACTGACATTGCTGATATCCCCGGTGGCAGCCTGGAATGTGCTCCAGGCAAAGAAGTTTAGGGCTATGGTGAACTTTACAGTGTTGTGCCTGCTCTGGAGCTTGGCTGTAAGCCACCTTGCAGCATTTAATACAAATCAATCACTGCGTTCCTGGTGAATCTTGGCCCCCACATTGATTGCTCCTCTGACAAGTTCGGATCTTTCTATTTGTTTAGGAGGGTTAGGGCTGGTCGGCACAGCGCTCCAACAATATACTGTAGCTTGTCGTGCATCCCTACATTATTCATCCTCTTCCCACAGGGACACTCATTAGCCAAAGCAGTAAATAACATTCTAAAAGCTCTGCTACAAACACCTTTCATATACAGAACTCAGAACAAAAAGAAAACATTCAGCCACAGTGGTTAAAATTATTTTCTTTCCTTTCCTTTCCTTACCTCTTTCTCTCCTTTCGCTCTTTCTTTCCTTCCCTCCTTCTTCCCCTTTCTCTCCTTTCCCTCCCTCCTTCCCCTTTCTCTCATTTCCCTCCCTCCTCCTTCTTTCCTTTCCTCCCTCCTTCCTGCTTTCCTTTCCTTTCCCCCTTCCCCTTCCCTTTCCCCCTTCCCAAGTGTTCATGAACTGGCATGTAATTATCAATTTCATAATGTAAGGTAATAAAGATAGCTGAGGTCCGAATAGAAACACTGGCCCAAAATTTGTGGTGGCAGGGCTACTAACGGTGCCCGCTGTTAGTTAGACTTGTCCTTGCCCATTTAATGTTGACGATATTTTGCGCTGCGAGTTGCTGAAAGTGGGAGATGGAAATGGCATGGTGTCCTCTGGGATTGGAGTGAACAGGGAAAGCAACTGTGTGTCTCCTCAACCAATCAGATTGAAGGATCGCGAAATTAACAGCGCAAGGACTGAAAAGGAAGTGGGTTAATTCAATATCAAATTAGGTACAGAAAAAACGAGAGAGCGAGAAAGATCGAATTGAGAGATAAAAAAGAAAGAAAAAGTTTATTAAAAAATTCAGTGCCAGAGGGGTTCACTGGTAGTAATTAATAATGATCACAATGTTAAAGAGGTAGTTAGACTTGAAATGACTTGAATTAACTTTCTGTGGCAAGTTTATGTTGCATCTCCCATGTAAGTACAGCAACTTCCCATTGCTCAATGCATCTGAATGGGGACCAAACAGCGAGATGTTGTTTTAGCCAAGCTAACGGCGGCTGGGTCAGTAATTTTTTGATTTCCCCGTTTAATTGCATACCTGGCCTCGCCTGAAGTTGCTGTGGCATTTGCACATAAAAACCAATGACTGCTATTAACCTCACCATTATTTTGACTGCAAATTTTGGGCCATTCACATTGGTGCAGGAGGTGGTGCGGTTTTGAGACAAGATTTCTGGCATGTTATGTATCTGAGTAGAGGGAGCTTTACTCTGCACCGACCAATGCTTGATGTGAATACTCGATTCTCAAAATGGAAAATTGTTGCATCCCACATCACTAGTAATCTTCATCGTGATAAATTCAAAAATTCACTAAAATGTTTTTTAAAAAGACTCCAGAAAAAGCCGGATGCTGCCATCATCATCATCATAGGCAGTCCCTCGAATCGAGGATGACCTGCTTCCACGTCAAAAAGTTCACAGATGTTTCAATGATGGACCTAAAATTCCAGGTCAGAACTACATCTTGAAGGGTGGAAGATGCCTGTGTGTGGATTTTCTTTAACGTGTGGTGACCATTGCACACCAGCCACCACACGGACTTGACAGAGCTAGGTCTTGGTCCAGTAGCAAGGATTAACCAAGACGACTGGAGACCAGCTCTGCTGCACGGATTTAGTGCGCTCACATATCGCAGTGTGGGCTGGCCCGTGCTGCCCCCAGGCCCTCGCCTCTTCTGGGCCCCCGAACTCACGCCTCTCCTGGGCTCCGATCACATCCCTCTACAATCTCTCGCCGCTCCTTTGCCCCGACCTCGCCACTCCTTCTGTACCTGTCCACGCTCCAATCACCGACCTGGACTTTGGTAATGTCCCTTTTCATTGCCGTTGCTCTCCTGCTGCAGCATGTGCTGCTCCCTGGAGTGGTATGCCCCCATGCTGCTCCTTTCGCTCCCCGCCTTGCTCAATTGGTGCTCGAAGGCCCCCAAACAGTAGCTATAGTGTTGGACAGAGTATCAATAAACAAATAATAGGAGCTTGTAACAAAGATAATACAATAATAATGAGTGACTTTAATCTTCATATAAACTGGGCAAATCAAATTGGCAAAGATAGTCTGGAGGATGAATTCATGGAATGCATTTGAGACAGTTTCCTAGAACAATACATCATGCAACCAACTAGGGAACAAGCTATTTTAGATCTTGAACTGTGTAATGAGACTGGGTTAATTAGTAATCTCATAGTAAAGGATCCTCTGGGGAAGAGTGAGCATAATGAGATAAAATTTCACACTGAGTTTGAGAGTGAAATACTTAAGTTTAAGACTTTCATTTCCAACTGAAGTAAAGACAATAGTTATTAAGGGCGAGTTAGCTAAGGTACATTGAGAAATTAGATTAAAAGGTAGGACGGTAGATACGTAGTGGCAAACATTTAAAGAAATATTCCAAAATATTCAATGAAAATGCATTCCATTGAGAAATAAAACTCCATGGGAAAAGTGATCCATCCATGGCTAACTAAAGGAGGATAGTATTAGAATAAAAGAGGCTTATAATGTTATGAAGCATAGTAGTAAGCCTGAGGATTGGGAGAGTTTTAGAAACCAGCAAAGGAGAAACTAGAATGAGAGTAAACTAGCAAATTGTGCCATGCACACTGAAAGATATACCCTTTATGAGCATCGAGTCCAGGATTTATTCCCATTTCAATCATCAGATTTGCAGCAAACTAAATCTCGCTGCACTCTAGCGCCATCTGTTGTTTTACCTGGCTACTAAACTTGCTTTATATTGTGTGATATCAATAATGTTAAATACCTTCATAACCTAATCCATTAAAAACTGTGACAGACAGACATATGCTTTCCATGCTGGTAAGAGCAGGTAGATGAAGGAAACCTGTGTTTCAGATCCTGGATTAATCACTGCAAGAAAAATAAAACCAGATAATGTTGGAAACATGCAGGCCCCGAAATTCACGGTCCCGGGAAGAACCATTACTGTCCGTTTGCGGCAGCCATTCGTCAAAATTGAATCGCCGTCGTTTTGGGCTCAACTGGCCGCCCCAGCGTAAATTCAGTCCGGGAGGTTTTGCAACGGTGTGGGCGACTGCTGACTCTCTTGGCGGTGTGAGGCTTGGGGCAGTAGTGACTCCGCCCCTGGACCCATTTTCAGCGTGAAACAGCCGGCCCTTCAGCTGACTGTGTCCCCGCCAGCTTTTAGGGCCAGTGTAGAGTAACAAAGAACTCGGAGCCATGGGAGCGGAGAGAGACAAGAAGGTAAGATCCAAAACGTAGGATGGATCGGAAGCTCCCGGAGTCCTCGAAGTAATAGCAGCTGAGTCGGTCTCACAGAGAAGTCCGGTCAGGGATTATCTGGGGGAGATCTGATAGCTCCGGACGGGGCAAAATCCTGGAGCCAACTCCGTATTGCTCAGCAGCAAGTCTATGAGCCTTTTCAATGGACCGGAGGAGTTCAGCACAGAATCCGCACTCAAGGGGAGGGAGGGAGAGAGAGAGAGAGAGAGAGAGAGAGAAAAGGGGAAGGGAGCAAAACAGAAAGGAGAAAGAGATAGAAGTGAGGAAAGGGAATAAGAAACAGAGAACATTTGAATGGGAGAAAGAGAAATAGGAATAAAGAGAAAAGGGGGGAAAAAAGCAAGAGTGGGAGAGAGAGAGAAATAGAGATCCCGAGAGAAAACAGAAATCTTAATCCAAGGGCTCAGACTGGAAACGTCGTCCCAGCTCAGCATTCCACGTGGTAACAAATGGGAATCTGTTCAATCTCCGTCGTCTCCGGGCTAGATCCAAGGTCATCCCATCCTCTGTCATCGAACTACAATACACAGACGACACTTGCGTCTGCACACACTCGAAGGCCAAACTTCAAGCCATCATCAACACCTTCACCGAGGCGTATGAAAGCATAGGCCTTACACTAAACATCCGTAAGACAAAGGTCCTCTACCAACCTGACCCTGCCACACAGCACTGCCCCCCGGTTTTCAAAATCCACAGTGAGGCCTTGGCCAATGTGGATCATTTTCCATACCTCGGGAGCCTACAGTCAGCAAGGGCAGGCTTCGATGACGAGGTCCAACACCGCCTTCAGTGTTCCAGTGCAGCCTTCGGTCGTCTGAGGAAGAGAGTGTTCGAAGACCAGGACCACAAATCTGGCACTAAGCTTATGGTCTACAGGGCAGTAGTGATACCCGCCCTCCTATATGGCTCAGAGACGTGGACTATATACAGCAGACACCTCAAAGCACTGGAGAAGTACCACCAATGCTGCCTCCGCAAGATCCTGAAAATCCATTGGGAGGATAGACGCACCAACATCAGTGTTCTCACCCAGGCCAGTATTGAAGCACTGACTACGCTCGATCAGCTCCGCTGGGCAGGCCACATTGTTCGCATGCCAGACACGAGACTCCCAAAGCAAGCACTCTTCTCGGAGCCTCGACACAGCAAGTGAGCCCCAGGTGGGCAGAGGAAACGCTTCAAGGCCATCCTCAAAGCCTCCTTGATAAAGTGCAACATCCCCACCGGCATCTGGGAATCCCTGGCCCAAGACCGCCAAATGTGGAGAAAGAGCATCTGGGAAGGCGCTTAGCACCTCGAGTCTCATCGCCGAGAGCAACCAGAAACAAAGCGTACACAGCAGAAGGAATGTGTGTCAACTCAGCCTCCCCACCCACCCTTTCCTTCAACCACTGTCTGCTCCACCTGTGACAGAGACTGTAGGTCCTGCAATGAACTCTTCAATCACCTGAGAACTCATTTTGAGTGGAATCAAGTCATCCTCGACTCCAAGGGACTGCCTTTGATGATGATGATGCTCACCACACATTATACAACATTCCAGATATAGGTGCGAAAAATAAAGATTTAATACATAATCAATATAGCTACAAACTATCAGAACAATAAACCGCGTAGAAAAATAACAAACATCATTTACCACCCTTGTGCATTTCCTTATAAACCCCTCTTACGCATGCCTAACCTGCAACTTCACCTCAGTGGCTGAGTCATGGATCTGGGAAGGCTGCTGTCTTCCCTGTGTGGAAGCTGCAGATATCCTTCAAGGATGCCCTCAAGCAGCTTTGGGCCTGGAAGGGCCGGCTGGAAATTGGTCAACACCCTTCTGGGACGGTTCAGTCTGGCTTGGCTCAGGCGAGGCCATGTTTGGAGGTACTGACGGAGTGACAGATCTGAGACCAGGAATGCTGCGAGTCGGAGGGAACGCATCATCCGTATCCTGGCCTGAGGAGCCTGAGTAACTCACCAGGGGTGGCACAATACCACCACCTCCAATCTGAGGGAGCTCAGGTCGGTGCTGTGGCGCCACACCAGAAGTCCCCCGTGGCCTATGGTGAACTACATGCAAGCAGTCACAGTCTGAAAGCCACCAGATATGACAGCACTTAGACGCTCCGTCGACTCTTGCAGAGCTATGGCCATCCTCTCCAAAGCAGCACTGATACGCTTGTTCCTTCGCGTCCGTGCTGTAATGGCAGTTGCCACATCACCCTAAGGGTGTATTTCCCATGGGAATAACGTCCTAATTAAGACTGCAAATTTCAGCTTTGCAGGGTTAATAAGACTGGAACACTTTTTTGTGGTCAAAAAGCTAAATTTGGATTCAATGTCCGCCACAAACTTTGCGGCGCTAATCAGGGAAAAAAGGCCTTAACACCACCAGCTTTCTGGCTGCACTGAATTTCGACCCCATAGCATTTGAAAAAGAAGACAGGTTCAAGAGAAGCCCCTTCACCAGATTTAATGACATGGTAACTTTATTGTAATATCTGTTCACAAACATGGTAAAATGAATGAGTCATTTTACCAGGATATTGGTGCTTCTTGAACATCCCATTCTACTGCAAATATCAGCTTTGACTCAGTGGTTGCACTTTTGCCTGTGAGCCAGAAGGTCGTAGGCTCCAGGACTTGAGCATGGTTTATACCTCAGTCAAGTACTGAGGGAGTGTTGCATTGTTGAAGGTGCTGTAAACAGTAAACTTGGCCTCTCAGGAGAATGTAAACGGACCCATTGCACTAATTGAAAACGAGCAGGTGATTTATTCCTAGGTCTTCGCCAATATTCATCCCTTAACCAACATCATTAAAATAGATTATCTGGTCATTAATTATGTTTCTGTTTGTGGGAACTTGCTGTGCATAAATTGGCTGCCATGTTTCCCTACAATACAACGGTGACTACACTTTAAAATACTGCATTGGTTGTAAAATACTTTGGAATGTCTGAGGTTGTGAAATGTGCTATATAAATGAAAATTATTTATTTTACTTTATCAATTCCATATTTTTATAGCCTCTCAATTTAAGCTTGACCATTGACAATCAAACCTTTTCAAATACTCTTCCTCTCCATGCCCAAAAAATAAATCTACAGCTTTACATTGCATACGCATTTACACAGACATTATCATGTCTTATCAAAACTGTTCAGTTACTGCAAACCTGGGCCTGATGGCTTGCATCCTAGGGTCTTAAAAGAAGTGGCTGCAGAGATAGTGGATGCATTGGTTGTAATCGACCAAAATTCCTTGGATTCTGGAGCTGTCCCCCGGATTGGAAAACCGCAAATGTAATGCCCCTATTTAAAAAAGGAGGCAGACAGAAAGCAGGAAACTATAGAGCAGTTAGCCTAACATCTGTCAATGGGAAAATGCTGGAGTCCATTATTAAGAAAGCAGTAGCAGGACATTTGGAAAAGCATAATACAGTCAAGCAGAGTCAGCATGGTTTTATGAAAGGGAAATCAAGTTTGACAAATTTGCTGGAGTTCTTTGAGGATGTAACGAGAAGGGTGGATAAGGGGGAACCAGTAGATGTGGTGTATTTGGATTTCCAGAAGGCATTCGATAAGGTAGCACACAAAAGGTTACTGCACAAGATAAAAGCTCACGGGGTTGGAGGTAATATATTAGCATGGATAGCGGATTGGCTAACTAACAGAAAACAGAGAGTTGGGATAAATGGGTCATTTTCCGGTTCGCAAACAGTAACTAATGGGGTGTCACAGGGATCGGTGCTGGGGCCTCAACTATTTACAATACATTTTAATGACTTGGATGAAGAGATCGAGTGTAATGTAGCCAAGTTTGCTGATGATACAAAGATGGGAAAGCAAGTTGTGAGGAGGTCAAAAAAATCTGCAAAGGGATATAGACAGGCTAAGTGAGAGGGCAAACATCTGGCAGATGGAGTATAATGTGGGAAAGTGTGAGGATGTCCACTTTGGCAGGAAAAATAAAAAAGCAAATTATAATTTAAATTACAAAATGCTGCAGTACAGAGAGACCTGGGGGTCCTTGTGCATGAAACACAAAAAGTTAGTGTGCAGGTATAGCAAGTAATCAAGAAGGCAAATGGAATGTTGGCTTTTATTGCAAAGGGGATGGAGTATAAAAGCATGGAAGTCCTGCTACAACTGTACAGGGTATTGGCGAGACCACACCTAGGGTACTGTATACAGTTTTGGGCTCCTTATTTAAGGAGGGATATACTTGCATTGAGGCAATTCAGAGAAGGCTCATTAGGTTGATTCCACCGATGAAGGGGTTGACTTATGAAGTAAGGTTGAGCAGGTTGGGCCTATACTCATTGGAGTTTAGAAGAATGAGAGGTGATCTTATTGAAACATATAAGATACTGAGAGGGCTCGACAAGGTAGATGTAGAGAGGATGTTTCCCCTCATCGGGGAATCTAGAACTCGGGGGCATAGTTTCAGAATAAGGGGTCACCCATTTAGAACTAAGATGAGGAGGAAGTTCTTCTCTCAGAGGGTTATAAATCTGCAAAATTCTCTGCCCCAGAGAGCTGTGGAGGCTTGGTCATTGAATATATTTAAGGTGGAGATAGACAGATTTTTGAGCGATAAGGGAGTAAAGGGTTATGGGGAGTGAGTGGGGAAGTGGAGCTGAATCCAAGATCAGATCAGCCATGATCTTATTGAATGGCGGAGCAGGCTTGAGGGGCCAGATGGCCTACTCGTGCACCTATTTCTTATGTTCTTATGTTCTTTGTTTATTGGCTGGAATTTACTCATCGTTTGTCTCTTGTTTCCAGCAATATGTTCCACATTTTGAAAATGCTGGCATAGGTTTAATGGAGCTGCCTTATTTAAATGAAGAAAGACTGGCACAACTAGGCATTCCCTTGGGACCAAGACTTCGCATTCTCCATGAGGTTAAATGTACCACCTATGTATGAGTTGCACCACCAGCAACTCACTCAAATCAATCAAAATTATTTTTTATTTTGGACACCTATCCTTGGGCTATTAGAATGATTAAAGTTTCCCAATTAAGCCAATACAATCCTAACAATGCCCCCCCACCCCCCCCAATCAAAAAATGTTGTAATCACTGTTCCAGACAGACAGAATATGAATCAGACAGCTAAAATGCCGTAACAATTTTGGTCGCAAATCAATTCTTTTTTGACGATGGCATCGGTTCAATTGTTCACATGAAAAACTCTGGGCCACACTCGCAGTTACTGTTACCCTATTTACTGGCCATGGAACTACACCATACTGTCCTTGTAGTGACGTTCACTTATCCAAATCAAGTCACTGCTCAATCCTGTCAACTCCTTGGTAATCAGAGACTCGCAAGGAAATACTGCTGAGGTATATCTGTTCAACTGTGGAAAGCATCGATCTGACCTGGATTTTGATGCAACCAAATATGGCTAAATCAAGCCCGAGAACTAGAAATCCTGTGAATGATCAAAGAAATGTAAGTAATTATCTAAAACATCAAGGTAGATGATAATCATGTTGCATGTAGTCATTATGCTTTTGTTTACTTTTATACTCTTTCCTTCATTCACACTCTTCCGTCTCCCTGGTCTATATTCAGTCTACAGCTATAAGATTGCTGGAGAACCTGCATGCACAGTGATGCCACTCCGAACCAGCTACTGGATGCTATGTAAAAGCAGCCCTATGAGTTTTTAAAACATTTTCTCTGCTTTTGTGGAAAAATACCTAACTTTCTTTCTGCACGTTTCCATCCTAATATGGCTGCGATTGATTTTTCAGCACTGTGGGAGATTACAGCCGAGAACCTGTGGCCCATTGCTCCATTGCATTACATATTACATCAGCTAAGAACAGTTGAGGCCCAAAGAGATTATGGGGTCCATATACGCAGATCACTAAAAATAATCAAAAAGGCTAATGGAATGTTAGCCTTTATATCTCGAGGACTGGAATATAATGGAGAAATTTTGCTGCAGCTATACAAAGCCCTGGTTAAACCATATCTGGACACTGCACATTAGAAAATATATATTGGCCTTAGATGGAGAACAGTATAGATTCTCCAGAATATTACTGGGGCTCCCAGGGTTCGTTTATGAGGAGAGATTACATAAACTAGGTTTGTATTCCCTGGAATATAGAAAGTTAGGTTTGATTTAGGTTTTTAGGATTTTGAAAAGAATTTATAGGATAGAGAGAAACCTTTTCCGCTGGTCGGAGAGTCGGGGACAATGAGACATAACCTTAAAATCAGAGCCAGGCTATTTTTGAAGAGAAGTTAGGAAACACTTGTTCATGCAAAGGGTTGAAGTGTTGAACTCTCTTCCACAAAAAGCTGTAGATGCTATTTCAATTAACAATTTAACATCTGAGATGGCTAGATTTTTGCAAGGCAAAGGTATAAAAAGATAAGGAGCAGATGGATGGAGTTAAGATACAGAACAACTATGATCTCATTGAATGGCAGAGCAGGCTCACGGGGTTGAATGCCCTACTCTTATTCCTATATTTGTGTACCAGAATGAGGCAACATTTAAATTCAGTTTTTTTTCTTGAGGATATAGCAACACTCAGTTTTTCCGTTTTCCCTGTCCCCATGGTCTTCTCAGACTACAGACTGACTACAGACAAGAGAAAGGGCATGGAACTTTATTCCAGGTCACACCAATGAAGCTCTGGACTGAGGGTGAGGAGGTGCACAAGAGTGACGTCATGGGAGTCCTCCATCTGATTTTCCCTTTCTGTGGGGAAGTACCTGACTTCCACGTGGAACCTCCTCACATCAACATGGCTGGGATTGAGAAGTGAAGGATCTCCCAAAGAGAAAAGTGAATTGAAGGGATCAAACCTGTATCCCACCATTCGGTGACACTACACATTTGTATACCTGTGGACTGTGATACTGCTCCACTTGATTATGTAATCATTATTAACCTGTACATATTAGAGTAATTTTAACAAAACATTTATTCTATTAGATTTCATGAAAAGTGATTGAAATGCTCAATGTGACTGTTGTGATTTACTTAAGGTCCAAAAAATCCATCGTTGGGGGAAGGTGAACACACTGGTGAGAGTTTTGAGCTGCACCCACCTGGGACCTCCAGTGCTGACTCCACCAAAGGTCACAGCGCCATGTGAAGGTCCCTTCATTATCGTGCCGCTAGCAAGTACCCGCGCCATTAGGAAAGATTGGCTAAATGGGACAGGGGTGCCAGGTTGTCTCCCCGCCCCCAGCAAACCTCTAACCTGCCCCCGGCTGCTTTATAATGCTGTTCCTCTTTGGGGGTTCCAGGTCGTGATCCTTGTCTAGAAACCCACAAGGGCTCCATTTTTACCGTTTGGCGAGTAGGTTTATCCGGTCTTACCGGGCATACATCTGCCGACCCTACACCAGGAAAGCTGGAACTCCTGACTTTGAGAGTCCCTGCCTCACCCAGTCTTAGTGGGGTGAGTGGAGGCTCTACTCCCAACATGCCATCATGGATTCCCTGATGTAAAGCTGGGATCCAGTGTATCTGGGTCATCAGTTAACTTGTGGGCCTTCTGACTGACTCCCACCACAGTTACAGCATGAAAGCACTGAAAGAACAATGGATTTTTGGGCTCTAAATGTTGATGTCAGTTACTAATGGCTGAGGAGGTCATATCACAAAGTCTTAAACTACATACAGTTTGTTCATAGTACATCATGCATCCCAGTTACAGTTATTTCCAACAGATGTGGTTTCACCATTTAATGTCAATGTACAAGCAAGTATGCCCATGTACTATAAAAAGGAAAAGGACTTACAGCCCTGTGGTGGGCATTACATAGAGGGTACAGTTTGAAGAACTATGGGAGTACTCTGACTTGATAAATCATGGGCAAATAGTGTAGATATTATACTATAATGATTCATCATGTTCTATATTTGTACTGCACTTTAGCAGAGTAATTAAAATCGTGGAGCAAATTGGCTAAATTTTTATGTGCTGTTTTCAGATGAAAACCTTTGATGTTTTATCCAGGCTCAGGCTCACAACTGGCAGGCAACATTCTTGCCACATAAGTGCCAGGTAATGGTCATCTTGAACAAGAAAGCCAAGTCATCTCACCTTACCTTTTTGGCAACATCATCACTATGTCACTAGCCATCAACATCTTGGGGGTCACCATTGACCAGAAGCTTAACTGGGAATTCAGCCAATTATTTTATCAGTTCCTAAACTAAAAAACCCAATGTGTAAAATTTAAGGAAATGCAGCTTCGATTTTTTTTCCCCCTGAGATTCTTACAACTGTAGTGTTATTTTAAAAGTAATTAGCACCTGTAATATTTGACTGACCGGGGTGGGGGGGGTAGAGATTTGACGTCTCTCATTGGAATCAGTTTTCACTCCAATTACATAGTCTGAGCTCTCCAAAGTTATCAGTTAACTCAGCAGCTGTTTACTGTACGGGTTATAGCTCAGTGCTGCTTTCTCTCACCTCTCCACGCTGTCAACAGCTGCGCTATGGCTGTGCTTTGGAGAGGGCGGTAAGAGGAGCAGCGACATCCAAAATCGATGCGTGTGTGTCAATTCGGCATTGTACGCCGATTGACATCACGTTCCCGGTAATCAAAATACATGTGGCGAGTGCAGGCAATGGCAGCACTGCCAACCTACCCTGTTTGAATTTCTAGGACGTTGAGTCTACACGGTAGTCGGAAAATTTGTATTTCATCATATGTCCCCTTCTTGTTTTATATATATTTTAAGTGAAGATGAGATTGCTAGTTTAATGCACTTAATTGGACATTGGTGTTCCTATCAGTTCTCCCTATGAAACTCAGTTAATTTTAGGCAACATTTAATTAATGTAAAGCGTGGCTGTTTAAATTCTGTTTGGGTTAATTAACTATCCAAGGAAACACTAACCAAGATAATATCCAAGACATGCTTTATGATGATGTTAAAGATATTTAAACTTGCACGTGTTAAAATGTATTAATTGAAGGCGGCTGAATCCTTTCATCTTCAATAAGAGATTTAGCCTATGCCCCTGTAAATAGGGAATCATTCAGTGGGCAGTTAACAGTATGAAAATAATCAAAGGTAAGTGATAAGGAAGCTTAAGTTTCATCATGAAACAAGATCCAAATTGAAGTAATTTTGATTTTTAACTGATTTGCATTACACCTGCTTTCACTTTCTTGGCATTCAAATGAATGAAAATGTGAAATCCACAGCAAAAAAAGGATGTATTTGTGAGTGGGCTACACTTGCCAGTGTTACCTTTGAATTCCACCGTATAACATTATTTACAAGTACATTCTTGTAGCAGTGATGGAGTTAGCTGAAAGAGCCTCTTCACTGGGATTGCCATGGTAGGAGTTAGAACACAATCTAATGTGGAAATTAAAAATGGAACTGAAAAATCTCAAAGAAAAACTCCTCAGAAGTTAAGTAGAGGAAATCAAAATTTGGATAGGAAATTAAGAAAAAAATTGAAATCTCATATTTAAAATGAGAAATTCCAAAATATGAATAATCTAGAGCAGTTAGAAAATTAAAAACTCCTAAAATATGTTTTTCAAGATGGACAGAAAAAAAGCACCAAAATAAATTCTAGCATAGTTTTGAAATTCAATTATATCTATGTCCATATTTTATCAAAATCAAACTAGTAGATTCTCTGAAACACAATTGCCCAGAAAGCCATCATGGCAAAGTGCTCGATGACAGTTGATGCCCCCAATTCTGAGAGGGAAATTCCATTGAGTGCCCAATTCAATAAATTTCATCATTTATTCATCACATTTGATAATTTTGTATCTCAGAACGCCAACATTTCCTTTGGTATGTCCTGTTGTCACGATAGGCATAAATGCGTTTTTCCCCTTTTTTTCTATGTTTAATTCTCATTCATATACATCCCAATTGTCATAGCATATTATGCTAAATCCTCATTCATACATATATTTCATATTTTCACAACATAAAAAACTTACGATATTTTACAAATTAAGCAATAGCGGTTCAGTAAGCGCAGCAATCCACCTTCAGTTAGGCCTATGAGGCAAGTAAAATGGCAAGATTCTGAGAATTGGGTTGCAGGTGAGTGTTCACTGTCAGGAGTTAGAGAAACAGACAAACCAAAGAAACCTCAATCAACTAAAAAAACAAAGTTTGAATTCAGTCTGAGAAAGGTTTACCTGGAGCCCAGATTGCAGGAGCATCTGGACTAGCTGATGCACTTTCAAAATCCCAATATGCCAGCCTTTGGCCCTCCATTCATCATGACATTTCTGTAGCTGCTGATCAACCACGCCCTCACTTCCACCTTTGATGCCCTAGTCCCCATTAAAGCCATTACTCTCTCACCTTGGTCATTCCCCCTGGTACATCCCTCATCTCTTCTCCCTTAAGTCCAGACTCGAACAGATATGATGGACAACTGGTTTAATCATTCACCACCAGTTCTGGCTGGACCAGAAAGCACTATTAGGTCCTGCTCTCATCTGCCAAAACTGCTCACTATTCCAGGATCACCCTGGAATGCAAAGATAAACCCACAGCTTCTTTTCTCAACTGCAAACTCATCACCTTAAACCCCCCTCCCGTCTCCTCCAACAATAAGTGCGAGGAGCTCATTGACTTCTTTGTCACGAAGATTGAGAACATCTGATCAACTGCCTCTGCCTCTTCTTTCCCTTTCCCTAACCCAAACTTCCACTAGGTTTCCCCCTGCCCTATCCCTGAACTTACATCTTTCTCCAGTTTCTCTCCTATGTCCCCTCATGCCCTCTTTGAGATCATCTAGTCCATAAGACCCACATCCTGCTCCCTCGACCCTATTCCCACTAAACTGCTGACCACCCAACTTCCCTTCCTGATTCCCATACTAGCTGATATTGCGAACATATCTCTCTCAAGTACTGCCCCCCCTCGCCGTCAAATCTGCCGTCATTACCCCTCTCCTCAAAAGATCAACCCTTGACCCCTCCATCCTTCCAAACTACTGCCCCATCTCCAACTTTCTATCCATTTCTAAAGTCCTTGAACATGCTGTTGCCTCCCAAATCTGTGCCCATCTTTCCCAGAACTCCATGTTTGAATCCCTCCAATCAGGTTACTGCCCCTACCACAGTACCAAATGGCTCACAATACAAAAAAGTCACATATGTCTCTAAATTGCCAGGCTGCTGTCCACCATCCATTACTGGATGAGCAGACATTTCCTCCAACTAAATGTTGGGAAGACCAAAGCCATTGTCTTCGGTTCCTGCCACAAACTCCGTTCCCTAGCCACCAACTCCATCCCTCTCCCTGGCAACTGTCTAAGACTGAACCAGAGTGTTCGCAACCTTGGTGACCCCGAGATGAGCTTCTGGCTACATATCCATCCCATCGCCCAACTCCATCCCTGTCTCAGCTCATATGCTGCAGAAACCCTCATCCATGCCTGTGTTAATTATAGACTTGATTATTTCTAATGCACTCCTGACTGGCTTCCCACCTGCTACCCTCCGTAAACTTAAGGTCATCCAAAACTCTGCTGCTCGTGTCTTAGGTTGCACCAAGTCCCGTGTTTGCTGACCTACATTGGCTCCTGGTTAAGCAACGTCTCGATTTTAAAATTCTCATCCTTGTTTTCAAATCCCTCCATGTAATCTATCTCTGTAATCTCCTACATTGCTCCAATATATCTGCACTCCTCCAATTTTGGCCTCTTGAGCATCCCAGATTTTAATCGCTCTCCCGTTGGTGGCTGTGCCTTCAGCTGCCAAGGCCCTAACCTCTGGAATTCTCTCCTTAAACATCTCCACCTTTCTACCTCCTTTAAGACATTTGTCGTCTTCTTATGTGGCCTGGTGTCAAATTTTGATGGATAATGTTCTTGTGAAGCACCATGGAACTTTTTACTATACTAAAGACGCTATATAAATACAAGTTGTTGTTGATGGTGGAACTCCTAACTGCACTAGAATGATGAAACCAGGTTTAAATAGGCACCATTGTCTGTGTGGTACTAACAGCTGGATTGGTGCTTCACGAGGCAAGATGCCAAATGAAGATGAAGCTATAGCTGTCAGAAAGGAACAATCCTAAACTCCACCTAGGCAGTTCAAAATACAATCAATCATCACCTGCAGAGATTTGCATATGCCTGCATTCACCATGATCTTGGCTTCAAAGCTTCAAAAATGAAAACTGAGTGTACACAGTACACCCCTGACTGTACCATGATTTAAGGCAGTTTCAAATGAATCAGAGCTTGGTTTAAATTATACATTTCATAGCATTTCTAAGGAAGTTAATAACTCTAAGGAAGGAGTTACAAGAGTCCTGGACCTGGAGAAGAATTTAGATACCTTAACTACAAATTTGCAATGATCCTCTGGTAAAGTAAAATATACTTCTGAACTTCATGCTGGAAAATATTCCCCAGCTAAATCACATCATAGTAGAATGATAATCATTTCAAGTACCCAACCACAGCTCACCTCATAAGCCACAGTAAGAACAAGTCATTCTTTACCCCTTCGTGAGCAAATAGAATCTAATGTAGTGAAAAGCACTATGTTAGTCCTACATGAGAAAGGGAAATTTCATCTTCCATATTGTCATGGATGTATGGTTGGGGTTACTAGCCACCAGGTGGCGCCACTGTCGAAGGTCATTGGACTGTACACACGTGTGTATGGCCCAGGTATAAAAGGCAAGCCATCATGTAATGTAATCACTTTGGACCCGAATAAAGCAGAGCCAGATTTGTACCTGTGTTAGTTTACAGTATTCAGTCTATCAAGTTATTACATACATAACATTTGGCGACGAGGTAACTTAAGAATCTTCGCATGCAAAAATGAGCACAATTGGAATTCTGGGGAGATTTGTGGAGGGAGAGGACTGGACAGATGTTGTAGCTCGCCTGGACCAGTACTTTGTGGCCAACAAAATGGAGGAACCCACTGACGCAGTTAGGCACAGGGCGGTCTTCCTCACGGTTTGCGGTCCGAAAATCTATGGACTTAAAGAATCTTCTCTCACCTGCAAGTCCAATGGACAAGGACTATGAGGAATTGTATGCTCTGGTACGTGACCAGCTCAAACCAGAAGGCGGCATCATCATCTCATGATATCGATTCTACAAGCACGTTCGTTCTGAGGGCCAGGATGTGTCGGAATTAGTTACCGACCTAAGACATCTAGCTGGACCGGGTAAGTTCGAAAATGCATTGGGAGACATGCTGCGGGACTTCTTTGTAATCGGCATCAACCACGAGGTGATCCTGCGTAAGCTACTGGTGGCGGAGACGCTGGATTTGAGCAAGGCCACCACGATTGCCCAGACATGCATGACGACGGACAAAAACTTAAAGCAGATATCAAAAAATCGGAACTCGGCAAGTACTGTAAACAAGATTGTATGCATTTGGCAGAGCTGCATATGGCTGGTCCTACTTGACTGCATATGCGAAACCTGTGACTGCCCATGCGAAACCTGTGACTGCCCAAAGTCCGCCAACGGGAATGAATCTGATTTCACCATGTTGGCGTTGTGGAGGCAATCATTGGCCTCATCGGTGTTGGTTTAAACAGTACATTTGTAAAGGTTGTTCGAGACTGGGGCATCTCCAGCGCATGTGTCCGCAACTGAGCAAGCGTGCTGCGACACACCAGGTGGAGGATGATGACCTGTATAGTGCAGATCTGGATATGCAATCTGAGATACCAAAGGAGGAAGTGTATGGACTGTATTCATTCCTAACGAAGAGCCAACCGATAATGATTAATGTGAAACTTAACGGTGTGCCGGTACCGATGGAATTGGACACGGGTGCGAGTCAATCAATAATGAGCCAGAGGACATTCGACAAGCTGTGGGATACTAAGGCTGTGAGGCCAAAGCTGATTCCAGTCAATGCCAAGTTGCCTACGTACACTAAAGAACTCATAATGGTGATTGGCAGTGCAGTAGTCAAGGTGTCATATAGTGTGGTTCATGATTTACAGTTATGGATTGTTCCAAGCAATGGTCCAACGCTGTTCGGCGGGAATTGGTTAGAAAAAATCAAATGGAATTGGAACAATATCAAAGCGTTGTTGTCGGAGGATGATACTCCATGTGCTCAAGTGCTGAGCAAGTTCCCCTCACTGCTTGAACCAGGCATCGGCAATTTCACGGGAACCAAGGTTCAGAAGGATGATGACCTGTTTGCAACGCTAGCTGGGGCGGGGGGGGAAGTCATTCACTAAACTGGATCTGACGTTGACCTACATGACAGGAGCTGGTCGAGACGTCGAAGAAACTTACGTGTATCAACACTCAAAGGACTGTTTATCTACAAGAGGTGTCCTTTCGGAATTCGCTCGGCTGCAGCCATATTTCAGAGGAACATGGAGAGTCTACTGAAGTCCATCCCTAGAACCGTCGTGTTCCAAGATGACACCCTGGTCATAGACCATGACACCGCCGAATATCTGAACAACCTGAAAGAGGTTCTACATCGTCTGGATAAAGTGGGACTCAGAGTGAAACGTTCGAAGTGCATCTTCATGGCACCGGAAGTCGAATTCTTGGGGAGGAAAATTGCTGCTGACGGCATCAGGCCTACAGACTCGAAAACCAAGGTCATCAAAAATGCACCCAAGCCTCAGAATGTGACAGAGCTGCGTTCATTCCTTGGTCTACTCAACTACTTCGGTAATTTCCTACCTAGATTGAGCACTTCATTAGAGCACATGCTGCTAAGAAAAGGCGACAACTGGGTTTGGGGTGAGTCTCGAGATAGAGCTTTTGAGAAAGCTACTAATCTGCTTTGCTCTAACAAGCTGCTGGTACATTATGATCCGTGTTAGCGTCTAGTATTGGCCTGTGATGCTTCGTCATATGGAGTTGGTTGCGTGCTCCAACAAGCTAATGAGTCGGGTAAACTACAACCTGTTGCGTATGCTTCTAAAAGTTTTTCAAAGGCGGAAAGAACCTTCAGCATGGTAGAAAAAGCATTAGCCTGTGTGTATGGGGTTAAAAAGATATATCAGTACCTGTTTGGTCTTCGGTTTGAACTGGAAACAGATCACAAGCCAATCATTTCATTGTTTTCGGAAAACAAAGGTATCAATACCAATGCATCATCCCACATCCAGAGGTGGGTGCTGACATTATCTGCCTATGATTATATCATTCACCATAGACCTGGCACCGAGAATTGTGCCGATGCACTGAGCCGTCTGTCGTTGCCCACACCAGAGGTGGAGACGCCACAACCTGCAGACCTACTGTTAGTTATGGATGCTTTTGAAAGTGAAGGAACCCCTGCCACGGCTCAACAAGTTAAGACCTGGACCAGCCAGGACCCGATATTATCGGTTGTGAAACGTCGTGTTCTTAGTGGTGATTGGTCTGCCATGCCCAAGCAAATGGGTGATGAGACCAAACCTTGCAACCGTCCCAAAGACGAACTATCCATTGTCAGATTGTTTACTGTGGGGTAATCGTGTTGTTAAAGGCAGAGAGAAATTTGTACATGATCTACATAGCACTCATCCCAGTATTGTCATGATGAAAGCTATTGCCAGGTCTCATGTATGGTGGCCTGGAATTGACTATGATCTGGAATCATGTGCATCAGTGCAACACTTGCATGCAGCTAAGTAAAGCACCAGCGGAATCGCCGCTAAGTCTGTGGTCGTGGCCATCTAAACCATGGTCCAGGTTCCTTCCTGGGAAAGATGTTTTTAGTTGTGGTGGATGTATATTCCAAGTGGATAGAGTGTATAATCATGTCATCTAGTACATCCACAGCTACGATTGAGAGCCTTCTTGTCACGTTTGCCACACACACAGTCTGTTCCCATTCGAGAGAGAGAGAGAGAGAGATGTGTGTGCCCGGGGACCGAGAATGGGACCGGACCAGCAAGCCTTTCGGGCAGGGTTGGAGGTAAGTTGCTGCTATGTGTTCTTCAATTCTTTTAATGTGTTGGGAACTGGCTGTATGCTTCACTTTGCAGCCTCAGCTCGCATTGTGTCCCTGGTTACCATGGCAGCCTGATCATTTTGGCGCAGATCAAGGCTCCACCCCCAAAACTAAAGGTCAGGTTACACCACGCCAAAATGAAGAAATCCATTGGGGAAACTTAAAATATTTTTTTTTGGCGTACTTAGGCCCCCAAAAAATCGGGCGTAACTCTTCAAGTATGCAAAAAATGCGCTTTGGGGAAAATTGAGCCCAAAGTAGCAGTTAGATCAAATAATGGATTAAGGAAAATTTAAGACCGGTTACTGTTAAATAAAGATCTATCTGATTGTGAATTTTTTTTTTTTAGAAGTATAGTTTGTATTCATGTGATATAGTTTGTCCCAATTAACTGTATAACATTGAGATCAAGAAATGCAATTAATCACAGAACAATATTAGTTTATAGTACAGAAGGAGACCATTAGGTCCAGTGTGTCTGTGATGAAACTTTGCCAAAACTAATCCCACTGCCTTGCACTCTCCCCATAGCCGTATATCTTCTTTCACTTCAAATATTTATCCAAAGGAGGCACTACTGTCTGCCTCAACCACTCTGTGACAAAACATTCAACAACCCACTGTGTAAAAATAACATTCTCCGAACCGCTCTCATCATTTAAATCAATTGAACAATTAGGACAGTGGATGGACTGAACCAAATGATAAAACATGGTGGGTAAATTTAACTATTTGCCCACATTATCCCATTGTGTCACCACAGGTTAGCATCATATTGGAGGTTTTCTGTAGATTACTTGCAAATGACTCAGGTGCTGAGAGAAATATGCAAAGGAAAGGCAACTAATTGTCAAACAGTTAAAAACACACATATTTTGCATGCTGTGTCAAAATTAACTGGTTCCAGCTATTTACATACAATTACACAGACTAATTAGGATCAACTGCAAAGAAAATATGACCATAAATGCCTGATGTCTAATGCTGTATATAAAATTTCATCTATCATCTGAACTTTTCAAGGACGAACATTACACAAATGAAAAATAAATAGACTTTAGATTTTATAGATTGAGTGTCACGATCATTTTGCAGTTTAATTTTGATATGTTTTTGCTCAGTGATATAATCACTATTTGGGGAATTTGCAGCCCTCTATAGTCTGAAGCAGGAGAATTAGGCAACGGTTCAATCATTCATCTTGGGGGGCCTCAGCTTCAGCTATGTGGGTTAATTCAGCTACTTCACACTGCCAGACTTTATCATGTTGTATAAAAGAAAGACTTGAATTTATATACCACCTTTCACAACCTCAATGTCCCAAAGCACTTTACAGCTAATGAAGTACTTTTCAAGTACTGTTGTAATGTAGGAAACATCACAGCAAATTTGCACACTGCAAGATCCTCACAAACAGCAACTTGATAAAATAAGTAATGCTGGCTAAGGGATAAATATTAGCCAGGACACCAGGGAGAATTCCCTGGCTCAACACACTGTCAGGAAGCTTTTGATAATTTTTTGCATGAAAGGATGCCACGCAAGTTTAAAGTGATGGGAATTTAAGGCAAAAACCTAGTCATAGATAAATTGCTTGAAAGAAAGGAAGGGATGCATACTTGTTTGGGGAGTGGTGTCAGGATGGGCGAAAGTACTAAGTGAAGCACCTTAGGGATTGGTGTTGGGGCCTCAACCATTGCTTACGATATTGGGGGTGGGCGGGAAAGGACAATCAACTTTGAGGCAGTGAAATAAAATCTGTAAGTGAACACAACAGCAGAAAATGAAATTCAGTGTGGATAAGTGTGAATTACAGCATTCAGAACAAAAAAAAAAGAGGCATACATAAATTAGAAATTGTACTGAATTAGTTAAATGTGAAGTTGAAAGAGATTTAGATGAGTTAGTAGTCTCTTCACTTAACGTATTCAGTCACTGTGCAGCAGCTCATGTGGGAGCATGTATCGGAATATCGGTTGCCGAAGATCAGATACCCGATTCGCAACTTGCTTGATTTACCATCCATTCATTTAATTGGACAAAAAAAATCAGATAGGCTTTGTAGCAGACTTCCGTGTTCAATATTTTGATCTTCGCTCTCAGTGTACACTGCTCTATGTTGGGAGTACAAAGGCAGCAAATGACCTCATATATTGTTAAATCAGTGGATTGTATATCAGGTGATTTAGGCCAGATCTTGCACACTGTGCCAATTTTTCTTTTGAGGACACAAGGGAAACACTTTAAGGTCTGGAAGCAGTGCAAAGAACCACAAGTTTGAGCCCTGGCATTAGAAAAAAAGAATGGAGAAAATTGGACTTTTCAGCCTTGCAAAGGCTCAACTAAGAGGGGATTTTATAGAGTTATACATGTTCTACAGGAAGGAGTTGTACCCCTGTGATGGGCTTAGACCAAGGTCACAGCAAAAAGTATAAGTAGGACTTTAAACCAATAAGGGGAAGGGGGGGGGGGGGGGGGGAGGGGTGTGTCCAGGGAGAAATAATGGTAACCTAAAGAAAAAGAGGGAATAAGAGCAATGGTCAGATGACAAAAAGTGGTAAAGATAACAAATACTCTGGGAACAGAAAAGGTTAAAGGAAATAATTTAAAAAATGACTTGCATTTATATAGCTCCTTTCACAACCTCAGGACATCCCAAAGCACTTTACAGCCAATGAAGTACTTTTGAAGTGTAGTCACTGTTGTAATGTATGAAACCCAGCAGGCAAATTGTGCACAGAAAGCTCTCTCAAACAGCAACGTGATAATGACCAGATAATCTGTTTTTAGTGATTTTGATTGAGGGATACATTTTGGCCAGGACACCAGGGATAACTCCCCAGCTCTTCGAAATAGTATCATGGGATCTTTTACTTCCACTTGTGTGCAGATGGGGCCTCAGTTTAACATCTCATCTGAAAGACGGCACCTCCAACAGTGCGGCACTCCCTCAGCACTGCACTGGAGTGTCAGCCTAGATTTTATGCTCAAGCTTCTGAAGTGGGACATGAACCCACAACCTTCTGACACAGAAGCCAGAGTGCTACCAACTCAGCCATGGCTGACACAACACCCATTAAAAATAAAAGGAGTGATGAAAATTAAGAGCGCACTAAATGCCTTGCATAGCAATGTACAGAGCATCAGCAACCAAAAGTGTGATAGGTCAAAAAGTGCGAGTAAAATACCAACAGGGAATATGGGCAGGTTGAGTACAGTTACCCAAATAAGAGTTCCGTACACAAATGTGCATTGCATAAGAAATAAAGCAAATGAGATAGAAGCCTAAATCAGCTTAAAGGGTATGATGTAGTAGCCATTAGAGAGACCTGGCTAATCTGTACTTCAATTCCATTTAACCGCCTTTGATCCATATCCCTTGATACACTTACCTAATAAAAATCTATCAATCTCAGTTTGATCCTCAGCAGCCGATATTTCGATACGTGCTCCCACATGAGCTGCTGCACAATGACTGAACACGTTAAATGCAGAGGCTGCTAACTCACCTAAATCTCTTTCAACTTCACACTTAACTAATTCAATACAATTCGTAAATTATGCATGTCTCCTTTTTTTGTTCTGAATGCTGTAATTCACACTTATCCGCATTGAATTTCATTTTCTGCTGTTTTGCTCACATAGATTTTATCTCGCTGACTCAAAGTTGATCATCCTCTTCGCCCCCGCCCCCGCCCACCACCAATATATTGTCTTGAAAATGTTAATTGTGCCAGCATCCACAGCTGCTTCAGGGAGGGGATGGAATTCCAGATTTCCATTATTGTGTGTGAAAAGTAGGGTGAACATATGTCTTCCATTTTCCGTTGACAGTCCCCAGATTAGGAAATGTGTTCCCGGGCAAACAATGTCCCCAATTCAGGAAACTCGCCCCTGAATGAGGGGTTCAGTGTTTAAATGTAAAATAGTTTTATGCAATAAATAAGAACTCTGGTCGACAGATTTAGGAAACTAAATTAAAATGTCACCCCCATTAGTTACCGTACATTATAATTACTTATCGCAGGTGCTGCTGATGTTTACAATCAACAACCTTGGTCATCACGTGCTGGAGGCGCTGCCCACCATGTCGTCAAACCGGGGTGACTGATGATCATTGGTGGAACTGATCAAATGCAGGGACTAACTAAGCTGCCTCTATGTCATAAATAAATTAGATGAATAAAGCGCAGGCAGAGGTGGGATTATCCAGTGAGAGAGAGGGCATGTGGGTGATGTATTTGTGAAAGAGCAAAGAATCAAGCAAAGGAAGCGTGCCAAATTTAAGAAAGTAAGTTTATTTAACTAGTATCTTTTAAGTGTTTGGCTATCTTGTGTTCTTATTAATTGAGGTGCTTTATTCAACCCCGAGTTCTAAAGAATTCTGGTATCAAAAATTGTATTTATTTTCGTAAATGCTTAATGAGCTGTTTGTTTTTGTTTCAAATTTCTAGCATATGTAGTTTTTTAAATCTTATCTAATTAAGCTTTACTGCCAAGAGATTCACTTTTTAGGCCCTTTCGTCTGTTTTTAGCTTGTGTGCACTGATACTGAAATAAACATTAATGGCCAACAGTTTGGTGGGAATGGGGTCAAGCGAGCCAGGAAGTGGGTCTCATTCTCACAGATAGAGCAGGAGGTAAGGGAGAAACAAGAGAAAGACATGGGTTCAGGGCGAAGGAACAGGGGAGCCTTGGCTTGGTGGACAAGGGAATTGGGGGAAGCAGAGGCAGATGTACAGATGGTCTTAATGTTTGTGGCAAACAAGTCTGTGAGTTCCTTTCACATGTTGTTGGCGAGAACATTGGAATTTCCATAATGCATACACTGGAGAAAATTCTGAAAGCTGAAAACCCTCAGCTATAGGAGAGAAGGTGGGCTGAAGCAGGAGCAGAGGTGGGCAATGTTACGGAGCTGGAAGTGGGCGATCTTTGCGATGGAGGAATTATGAAGTTGGAAGTTCAGTTCAGGAATGCTGCAGTGGCAAACCATTTGGTTGAACCGGAGATAGTGGCCAGGGAACAGAGAAGCAATCAGTGGCCAAGGAATTGTGGTGGGACTGAAAACAATGGCTTAGGTGTTCCAAACGTTTAACTGAAGGAATTTTTGGCTTAACCGGGATTGGATGCCAGACGAGCAATCTGACAACACAAAGGTAGTGAAAAGTGTTGAGAGACAGTGGAGAGGTAGAGGTGGGTGTCTGTCAGTGTACTGAAAACTTGGAACTAACGGGCCCGTGCAGTTTGGTTTTACTTTGTGGTCATCAGTGTGCAAATTAAAGATAGGAACATGGGTAAACCATCAGAGACCCATCTGTGTAATCTTTCATATCCTGGAACTGGCATACTGCAGAACACGTGTTCCACAGATCCATATTATTGTTGGCTGTGTGACGGCTGATGGAGGTTAATCTCTACACGTATTCCACTAGCAGATGCAACAAAATCATCATGTTGGGTTTTTGAAATGCAGAGGTAGCACAGCAATCATTAATAAATCTGTGAAAAATAAATGACTTGACCAGTGATGTGAAGAAAGAGATTTTCTGAATAAGCTGTATAGACAGCGGGTACAAAAAACTGATATTATTTATAAACGTTGTCTGAACGTGCTTCAATAGTGTGACGTCACATCCACGGTAATTATATGCACATTGGTTTTGCATTTGTAGCGTATATGTGCAACTGTTAAAATATAAGCTGCTAAAAAAAATTGCCTCGCTACACTGCGCAACCAACATTTTCCATCCTGGCCACTTTGCTGTGCTCCCACCTTGTGTGTCCCCAGATTCAATTTAGAAAATATGGTCAACCGACTGAAAAAGATGCTTCATGGATTTCACCCCTTAATGGCCTACCTCTAATTTTAAGATTGTGCCCCCTTGTTCGAGATTCACCAACCAGAGCAAATCATTTCTCTGTATCTACCCTATTGAATCCCTTTATCATTTTAAAGACCTCAACGGAATACACAAACAATGTATGCAATCTGTCTTCATAATTGAATCCTTTAAGCCCTGGTATTTTTTTATTATTTATGTTATATCTGTATACTTGTATTTACTCTGTACAGACACCAGAGGGCTCAACGCCTGGAGTCACAAGGAATCCCATAATCCCTTGGGAGCACAGGTATTTCAGGAGGCTTCACAGGTTGGAGATGCACTCCAGGGACCTGCAATAAAACACGACGGTCACACTTTACTTCAAGCTCACAGTATTCAGTCTGACTCTTTTTCCATACAAAACAACTGGCGACGAGATACAGATAGCAAACCCAGAGATGCAGAGAACAGTGGGCATCCTGGAGAAATTCTCGGAGGGAGATGATTGGGAAACCAATACTTCATGGCCGAGCTAGATGGGGAAGAGCATGCTGCCAAACGAAGAGTGATCCTCCTCACCATCTGTGGGGCACCAACGTATGGCCTCGAAGAATCTGCTCACTCCAGCGAAACTCACGGAGAAATCGTACGATGATTTGTGCACACTGGTACGAGAGCATTTGAACCCGAAGGAAAGCATTCTGATAGCGAGGTACTGGTTCTACAAAAGGTCTGAAGGCTAGGAAGTGACGAGTTATGTCGCCGAGCTCAGACGCCTTGCAGGACATTGCGAATTTGAAGGACATTTGGAGTACTTGGCATTAGTCACAAAACCATACTTCACAAACTTTTGACTGTAGAGACCCCAACCTCGAGTAAGGCCATAGCGATAGCCCAGGAGCTTCATTGCCACCAGTGACAATACAAAGCAAATCACTCAGCACAGAAGTGCTGCTACAAGTACTGTGAACAAAGTGATGTTGTTTTCGAATCGTAACATACAGGGCAGGTCACACATACCTGCAGCTACATGTCCGCAGATGTCTCAGAGTCCATCATCAGGGGTGATGAATGCAAGGCCATTAACACCTTGTTGGCGTTGCGGGAGTGATCATAGTTTCCATTCATGCCAATTCAAAGCGTACGTTTGCAAGGGCTGTGGAACAATGGGACAACTCCAACAAGTGGGCAGGCGAGCTGCAAAGCCTGCTAAATCTTCAAACCACCACAGTAGTAGTGAGGTTGGGGACAGCATCAAACAAGAAATTAGGGATGCATGCCAAGGTGACTTTAATCTACATATTGATTGGGCTAACCAAACTGGTAGCAATGTGGTGGTGGAGGATTTCCTGGAGTGCATTAGGGATGGTTTTCTAGACCAACATGTCGAGGAACCAATTAGGGAGCTGGCCATCCTAGACTGGGTGATGTGTAATGAGAAAGGACTAATTATCAATCTTGTTGTGCGAGGCCCTTTGGGGAAAAGTGAACATAACATGGTAGAATTCTTTATTAAGGAGAGTGACACGGTTAATTCAGAAACTAGGGTCCTGAACTTAAGGAAAGGTAACTTCAATGGTTTGAGGCGTGAATTGGCTAGAATAGACTGGCAAATGATACTTAAAGTGTTGACGGTGGATAGGCAATGGCAAACTTTTAAAGATCACATGGATGAACTTCAGCAATTGTACATCCCTATCTGGAGTAAAAATAAAACGGGGAAGGTGGCTCAACCGTGGCTAACAAGGGAAATTAAGGATAGTGTTAAAGCCAAGGAAGAGGCATATAAATTGGCCAGAAAAACCAGCAAGCCTGAGGACTGGGAGGAATTTAGAATTCAGCAGAGGAGGACAAAGAGTTTAATTAAGAGGGGGAAAATAGAGTACGAGAAGAAGTTTGCCGGGAACATAAAAACTGACTGCAAAAGCTTCTATAGATATGTGAAGAGAAAAAGATTAGTGAAGACAAACGTCGGATTCAGGTGAATTTATGATGGGGAACAAAGAAATGGCAGACCAATTGAACAAATACTTTGGATCTATCTTCACAAAGAAAGACACAAATAACCTTCCGGAAATACTAGGGGACCGAGGGTCTAGTGAAAAGGAGGAACTAAAGGATATCCTTATTAGGCGGGAAATTGCGTTAGGGAAATTGATGGGGTTGAAGACCGATAAATCCCCGGGGCCTTATAATCTGCATCCCAGAGTACTTAAGGAAGTGGCCCCAGAAATAGTGGATGCATTGGTGATCATTTTCCAACAGTCTATCAACTCTGGATCAGTTGCTATGGACTGGAGGGTAGCTAAAGTGACACCACTTTTTAAAAAGGGAGGGAGAGAGAAAGCGGGTAATTGTAGACCGGTTTGCTTGACATCAGTAGTGGGGAAAATGTTGGAATCAATTATTAAGGATGAAATAGCAGCGCATTTAGAAAGCAGTGACAGGATCGGTTCAAGTCAGCATGGATTTATGAAGGGGAAATCATGCTTGACAAATCTTCTAGAATTTTTTGAGGATGTAACTAGTAGAGTGGACAAGGGAGAATCAGTGGATGTGGTGTATTTGGACTTTCAAAAGGCTTTTGACAAGGTCCCACACAAGAGATTGGTGTGCAAAATCAAAGCACATGGTATTGGGGGTAATATACTGACGTGGATAGAGAACTGGTTGACAGACAGGAAGCAGAGAATCGGGTAAACGGGTCCTTTTCAGAATGGCAGGCAGTGACTAGTGGAGTGCCGCAGGGATCATTGATGCGACCACAGCTCTTCACAATATACATCAATAATTTAGATGAAGGTGAAGTATAATGTGGATAAATGTTATCCACTTTGGGGGCCAAAATGTGAAGACAGAATATTATCTGAATGGTGGCAATTAGGAAAAGGGGAGGTGCAACGAGACCTGGGTGTCATGGTTCATCAGTCATTGAAAGTTGGCATATAGGTACAGCAGGCGGTGAAGAAGGCAAATGGTATGTTAGTCTTCATAGCTAGGGGATTTGAGTATAGGAACAGGGAGGTCTTACTGCAGTTGTACAAGACCTTGTTGAGGCCTCACCTGGAATATTGTGTTCAGTTTTGGTCTCCTAATCTGAGGAAAGGCGTTCTTGCTATTGAGGGAGTGCAGCGAAGGTTCACCAGACTGATTCCTGGGATGGCTGGACTGACATATGGGGAGAGATTGGATCAAGAGGGCCTTTATACATTGGAGGATGAGAGGGGATCTCATAGAAACATACAAGATTCTGACGGGACAGGTTAGATGTGGGTAGAATGTTGCTGATGTTGGGGAAGTCCAGAACAAGGGGACACAGTCTTAGGATAAGGGGTTAGCCATTTAGGACTGAGATGAGGAGAAACTTCTTCACTCAGAGTTGTTAACCTGTGGAATTCCCTGCCGCAGAGAGTTGTTGATGCCAGTTCATTAGATATATTCAAGAGGGAGTTAGATGTGGCCCTTATGGCTAAACGTATCAAGGGGTATGGAGAGAAAGCAGGAAAGGTGTACTGAGGGAATGATCAGCCATGATCTTATTGAATGGTGGTGCAGGCTCGAAGGGCCGAATGGCCGACTCCTGCACCTCTTTTCTATATTTCTATGTTGCAGAGGAGGACAGATCCATGGAGGATCATGACGAACCAGAGCCTCAGATCGAGGAGGCAAAGGTACATGGGGTGCACACATTCACCACGAATTGCCCCCGATAATGCTGAATGTTGAACTAAATGGACTCACGGTGTCAATGGAGCTGGACACAGGTGCAAGCCAGTCCATCATGGGCAAAAAGACTTTTGAAAGTTTGTGGTGCAACAAAGCCTCATGGCCAGTCTTAACTCCAGTTCGCACGAAACTAAGAACTTACATGAAAGAACTGATTCCTGTAATCGGCAGTGCTACCATGAAGGTCTTCTATGATGGAGCGGTACACAAGCTACCACTCTGGGTGGTACCGGGCAATGGTCCCACGCTGCTCGGCAGGAGCTGGCTGGGAAAAATACGCTGGAAATCGGACGACGTCCAAGCGCTGTCGCCCACTGACAGCACTTCATGTGTACAGGTCTTAAACAAATTTCCTTCGCTGTTCAAACCAGTCATCGGGAAATTCCAAGGAGCAAAAGTGCAGATCCACCTAATTCCAGGGGAGCGACCCATCCATCAGAAGGCGAGAACAGTACCGTACATGATGAGAGAAAGGGTAGAGATCGAGCTGGACCAGCTGCAAAGAGAGGGCATCAATTCCCCGATTGAGTTCAACAAGTGGGCCAGTCCTATCGTCCCAGTCCTCAAGGAAGACAGCACCGTCAGAATCTGTGGTGATTACAAAGTAACTATCAATCGTTTCTCCCTGCAGGACCAATACCCACTACCAAAGGCCGACGAGCTCTTTGCAACGCTGGCGGGAGGAAAGATGTTCACGAAGCTGGATCTGACCTCAGCCTACATGCTGCAGGAACTGGAGGAATGATCGAAGGCTCTCACCTGCATCAACACGCACAAGGGCCTTTTTGCTTATAACAGTTGCCCGTTTGGAATCCGATCAGCGGCGCCGATATTCCAGAGAAACATGGAGAGCTTACTGAAGTTGGTCCCACACACTGTGGTCTTCCAGGATGACATCTTGGTCACAGGTTGGAACACAGTCGAGCACCTGCAGAACCTGGAGGAGGTTCTTAGTTGACTCAACCGCGTGGGGCTCAGGTTAAAACGCTCGAAGTGCATTTTCCTGGTGCCTGAAGTGAAGTTCCTGGGAAGGAGGATTGTGGCGGACGGCATCAGGCCCACCAACGCGAAGACGGAGGCAATCAAGAACGCACCGCGGCCACAGAACGTGACGGAGCTGCGGTCGTATCTGGGACAACTGAACTACTTTGGTAACTTCTTACCGGGTCTCAGCACACTGTCAGAACCACTGCATGTCTTACTACGAAAAGGGGACGAATGGGTTTGGGGCAAAAGCCAAGAAAATGCCTTTGTAAAAGCGAGAAAATTGTTATGCTCAAACAAATTGCTTGTGTTGTATGATCCATGTAAGTGTTTGATACTAGCATGTGTTGCGTCGTCATATGGTGTCGGGTGTGTATTGTAACAAGCTAATGATTTCGGGAAACTGCAACCGGTTGCTTATGAATCCAGGAGTCTGTCTAAGGCTGAGAGAGCCTACAGCATGATTGAGAAAGAAGCGTTAGCGTGTGTCTATGGGGTAAAGAAAATGCATCAATACCTGTTTGGGCTAAAATTCGAATTAGAAACTGATCATAAGCCACTTATATCCCTGTTTTCTGAGACTAAAGGGATAAATAGCAACGCATCGGCCCACATCCAGAGATGGGCGCTCACGTTGTCTGCATACAACTACTCCATCCGCCACAGGCCAGGCACAGAAAACTGCACTGATGCTCTCAGTAGGCTGCCATTTCCCACCACGGGGGTGGAAATGGCGCAGCCCGCAGATCTAGCCATTGTTATGCAAGCATTTGAGAGTGAGCAATCACCCGTCACTGCTCGGCAGATCAAAACCTGTCAAGTCAGGACCAATTATTAACCCTAGTCAAAAACTGTGCGCTTCACGGGAGCTGGTTCAGTGTCCCAGTAGAAATGCAGGAAGAGATAAAGCCGTTCCAACGGTGCAAAGATGAAATGTCTATACAGGCAGACTGCCTTCTGTGGGGCAATCGAGTCGTGGTCCCCAAGAAGGGCAGAGACACCTTCATCAATGACCTCCACAGTAGCTACCCAGGCATCGTAATGATGACAGCAATAGCCAGATCCCATGTGTGGTGGCCCGCTATCGATGCAGACTTAGAGTCCTACATTCACAGATGTAATACATGCTCGCAGTTAAGCAATGTACCCTGGGCGGCGCCGCTAAGTTTATGGTCTTGGCCCTCCAAATTGTGGTCCAGGGTACACGTTGACTACGCAGGCCCGTTCTTGGGTAAAATGTTCCTTGTGGTTGTGGACGAGTACTCCAAGTGGATTGAATGCGAGATGCCGTCGGCTAGCACGTCCGCTGCCACTACTGAAAGCCTGCGGGCCATGTTTGCCACACACAGCCTATCCGATGTCCTGGTGAGCGACAATGGGCCTTATTTTACAGTGCTGAGTTCAAAGAGTTCATGACTTGTAACGGGATCAAACATGTCACATCTGCCCCATTTAAACCGGCGTCCAATGGTCAGGCAGAGAGAGCAGTGCAAACCATCAAGCAAGGCTTGAAGAGGGTAACTGAAGGCTCGCTGCAGACTCACCTATCCCGAGTCCTGCTTAGCTACCGCACGAGACCCCCCTCGCTCACTGGGATCCCATCTGCTGAACTGCTCATGAAAAGAGCACTTAGGACAAGGCTCTCGTTAGTTCAACCTGATCTACATGAACAGGCGGCTTCAACAAAGTGTATACCATGATAGCGCAAATGTATCACGTGAGATTGAAATCTGTATTTGTATTAAAGTATGGACAAGGTCCCAAGTGGCTTCCCGGCATGATCATGGCCAAAGAGGGGAGCAGGGTGTTTCAGGTCAAACATTCAAATGGACTCAATCACTGGAAACACTTGGACCAAATCAAACTCAGATTCACGGACTATCCTGAGCAATCCACCTTGGACCCTATCTTTTTTGATCCCCCAACATACACACCAGTGGCAACTGGCACCACGGTTGACCACGAAGCAGAACCCATCATCCACAGCAGCCCAGCAGGGCCCAACACACCAGGCAGCCCAGCAAGGCCAGCTGCACAGCAGCCCAGCGAGCGCCCAGCAAATGATTCAACAACTCCAGCTTTCACACCGAGACGATCAACCAGGGCAAGAAGGGCCCCAGATCGACTCACATTGTAAATAGTTATACTATTGACTTTTGCGGGGGGCGGTGCAGTGTTGTTCTATATGTGACTTGTATTTACTCTGTACAGCCACCAAAGAGCTCATCCCCTGGAGTCCCAAGGGATCCCATAATCCCTTGGGAGCACAGGTATTTAAGGAGGCTTCACAGGTTGGCGAGGCACTCTGGAGACCTGCAATAAAAGACTAAGGTCACACTTTACTTTGAGCTCACAGTATTCAGTCTGACTTTTTCTCCATACAAAACAATTAATTATGGGATTTGGGTGTTCTGGCATGGCCAGCATTTATTACCCATCCTTGATTGCCCTTGAGAAGGTGGTGGTGAGCCACCTTCTTGAACCGCAGAGTGCAGTTAAGAGTCAACCACATTGTTGTGGATCTGGAGTCACATAGAGACCAGAACCGGTAAGTGCGGCAGATTTCCTTCCCTAAGGACATTAGTGAATCGGATGTGTTTTTACGACAATCTGGTAGTTTCATGGTCATCATTACTGACACTAGCTTTTCATTCCAGATTTATCTAATTGAATTTAAATCCCCCAGCTGCCATGGTGGGATTTGAACTCACTTCTCTGGATCATTAGTTGAGACCTCTGGATTCTAGTCCAGTAACATAACCACGGTGCTACTGTACCCCTCTAGTGAATCGGTGCTATTCCCCCAGCAAAGCCAATATATTCCTTTTGGGGTGCAGTGACCAAAACTGAATGAAGTTCTCCAGATGGGATCTGACCAAGGCTCCGTACAACTGAAGTATAACTTCCACCTATTTCTATTCCAGCCCCCTTGACGTAAAGATCAATATTCCATTAGCCTTTTTGATTACTTTTTGTACCTGTGCACTGGCTTTTAGTGATTTGTGTACCTGGACATGCAAACCCTTTACTGCTCCACAGCTCCGAGCCTCTCACCATTAAGAAAACCCGATTTGTCTTTCCTCACATTAAACTAAATCTGCCACAGTTTTGCCCACTTATTTAATCTGTTTATGTTCCCGTTTCCATCTACACAACTTACTAGACCTCTTAACTTAGTGTCACCGGCAAACTTGGATATACAACTCTATTCCCTCATCCAATTCATTGATATATATGGTGAAAAGCTGAGGCCCTAGTACCGATCCTTAGGGAATGCCACTTGTCACGTTACGTGAATCAGAGTACATTTCCTTTATCCCTACACTCTGTCTCCTACCTCCTACCTTCCAACCAATTAAGCCTCTTTAACCATGAGAACGTTAACATGTCATTGTGTACCCCCTACTGTTCCTGAAAATGAAATTATTCGTGACTTACCATGATGAAGATCAATACTCCAATAACTCTTCCTATTAATTGCAATTCTAAATGTTCAAAAATGCATTTACTGAATCAAAAGAACAGCAGTAAAGCCCTCAGCTGGTGCAGGAACTCTATAAATATAACACAATTATTACCAATCCCTCTGCTCAGTTCATATTAAATGATGTGACAAAGGAAATCCAATTATTTCTCAAGGTGAAACAAATAGGGTTCATGTACAAGAAAAATGGAAATATATTGCTATGAAACATTGTTATACATGAGATTTCAAATAACTAGAATATAATCCTTTGAACAGTAAATTATTTAGACATAGTAGAATGGTTCTTTCTTAGCACTAATTTTATTTGGCTACTTTGACTATAAATTTCTGTTCGTTGTTAAGATTTTATATAAATATGATGTTATATATTTAAAGAAGCAATGGCAATAGTGTATGGAATTTTTTTTCTTTGACTTAACTTACATCCAGGTTTTATGTTCTCCCAAAAATATTGTTGACATGCTGGGTAACAGTTGCTGGTAAAGCAGATCCAAAATTGTAAACGCATACCACAAACTGGTAAGTAGTTTGCCCAACATATCAGAGGTGATAATGTTGGAAAGTCGAGCAGCTGATATTCATTCAGCTGGCACCTCAAGTTGATAAAGCAATTCTGTGCATGCTTATGTCTTCCATACAAATGAGCAGCTTTATCCCTTACCCATTAGTTCCATTACCTTTTCCATGCATGTCAGTAGATTTAGTGAGGTATGACTCATTGCTTATAAATACATGCTACTTGCTTTTTATGGTCTCTGTGTTCCTTAGAGGTGCACCGATAGCCTCCTACATAATGTTCTGTATCTTTATTGCTATAAGTGTCAACCTATTTTGTCTATAATTTCATGGTTCAAGACTCAGTCTTTTTTGTGAAACAACTTTATTTCCTTACACCGACAACAACTTGTATTTATATAGCACATTAAATGCAGGCAAAGACCCCAAGGAGCGTAATTACACAAAAATTGACACTGAGCCAAGAAGGAGATATTAGGAGGGCTTCTTCAAATAGGTAGGTTTTAAGAAAGGTCTTAAAGGAGGAGAAAGGTGGAGAGGTTAATGGAAGGAATTCTAGAGCTTAGGGTCCAGATGACTGGAAGTACCTTCATCAATGATTGGGCAAAGGGAGTGGGGGATGTGCAAGAGGCCAGAATTAGAGGAACCCAGAGATCTCAGAGGGCTGTGGGGCTGGAGGAGATTACAGAGATAGGGAGAGGCGAGGAAATGGAGGGATTTGAAAAGAATAATGAGAATTTCAAAAATTGAGGCATTGCCGGACCGGGTGCTAATATACATCAGTAAGCACAGGGATGATGGGTGAATGGAAGTTAGTGTGGGTGAGGATACGGGCAGCAGAGTTTTGGATGAACTCAAGTTTAGGGAGGCCAACCAGGAGACTGTTAGAATAGTCAAATCTAGAGGTAACAAAGGCAATGAGGGCTTCAGCAGATGAGCTGAGGCAGGAGTGGAGTAGGGTAATGTGTCGGAAGTGGAAGTATGTGATTTTGGTGATGGAGTGAACATGTAGCTGGAATCTCATTTTGGAGTCAAAGATGACACCAAGATTGCAAACAGTGTGGTTCAGCTTGAGACAGTTTCCAAGAAAATGGATGGAGTCAGTGGCTAGGGAAGAGAGCTTGTGGCAGGGACCGAAGGTAATAAACTCCGGTCTTTCCAATATTTCGTTGGAGGAAATTTCTGCTTATCCAGTATGGGATGTAGGATGAGCAGTGTGACAAATTAGAGACAGGGAAGGGTCGAGAGAGGTGGTAGTGACGAAGAGCTGGGTGTCATCAGCATACACGTGGAACCTAATGTGTTTTCGGATGATGTCGCCAAGGGGCAACATGAGGAGAAATAGGAGGGGACCAAGAATAGAGCCTTGGGGATTCCAGAGATAGTGCATAAGTGGTAAGAAAAGCAATTGCAGGTGATGCTCTGGCTACGACTGGATAGCTCAGAATTGAACCAGGCTAATGCAGTCCCACCTAGCTGGATAACGGAGAAGGGTTGGAGGAGGATGTGGTTAACTGTGTCAGCACATTCAAGGATTTTGGAGAAGAAAGGTAGTTGGAGATGGGGCACTGGTTTGCAAGGGGAATGATGACAGCAGATTTGAAAGCGAGTTCGACAGTACCTGAGGGAACTGTTTACAATGTTAGCTAGCATGGGGGCCACGAATGCAACTTGAATGGTCAGCAGTTTAGTGAGAATAGGGTCAAAAAGAGCAGAAGGTGGATCTCGTAGACGTGAGCTCAGAGAAGGTATGAGGGGAGATAGGAGAGAATCCAAAGAAAGATGCAGGTTCAGGAAAAGGCAGCGGGATCCTTAGGGTGTGTGGGGGTGGGGTAGTTTGTCCTGCTGGGAGAGGGGAAGGGAGAAATGCGGCAGAGGCAGCTGAATGGATGGTCTCAATCTTAGTGACAAAGGAGTTCATGAGCATCTCACACTTGGCGGAGGGGCTTAAGGAGAGAGTTGGTAATGGAAAAAATAAGCTAGGGGTTATCTTTGTATTCCAAGATGATCCTGGAGTCGTGAGCAGTTCTGACATAGATCATCAGGGCCCGATTGTACTTGATGTGGTCCATCCAGATCTGGCGACGAATGGCTAAATCAGTTGTGCACCATATAAGTTCAAGTAGGTGCCTCTTGGACTTAAGGGAGCAAAGATGGGGTCCGCACCAAGGGTAAAGACCAGGGTGGGAGAGTTAGGGTTTTACTGGGGACAAGGGCATCACGGACAAAGGTGAGGTGAGGGAGTGACAGAGATCTGCAGATGCAAAAATATCATGTCAAATGGAGAGCCAAAGACTAAACAGTTGGGAGTATGAAAATGCTGCTGTTAGTAATGGGGTAGTGGGGGAGGTCGAGGAGGCATTGGAGAGGCGGAGCAGCGGAGTCGGGAGGCCTACAAAAGGCCCATCAGTCGGGAGGCACCAGCGGGAGGTCGAGGAGGCGACGGAGAGGCCTACCGGTGCAGCTGCAGCAGGCAAAAAAGTAGGAAGAAATTGAAAGGTGACATCACATCCAAAGGGGTAAGTGATTGGCTGGTGATTGGTGAGTAGCTTTTCTTACTTCTTTTCTATATCAGTAAGTAATCTTTAGCATTGTTGTTGCCAATTTAAGTTTATCTAGGGGTTAAGTCATGGCAGGAGAGCTCGCACACATGTTATGATCCTCCTGTACTATGTGGGAAGTCAGGGACGCTTCCGGTGTCCCTGACGACTACGTGTGCGGGAAGTGCATCCACCTGCAGCTCCTGACGTACCGCATTGCAGCACTGGAGCTGCGGGTGGATTCACTCTGGAGCATCCACGATGCTGAGAATGTCGTGAACACCGAGTTGTTCTTACCATAGGTAAAAGGTACACAGCCAGATAGGAGATGGGTTACCAACAGGAAGAGCAATGCAAGGAAGTGCAAGGATCCCCTGCGGTCATCTCCCTGCAAATCAGATACACCGCTTTGGGTACTTTTGAGGGGGATGACTCATTAGGGGAGAGCAGCAACAACCAAGTTCATGGCACCATCATGGGTGGCTCTGCTGCACAGGAGGGCAGGAAAAAGAGTGGGAGAACTATAGTGATAGGGGAGTTGATTGGAAGGGGAATAGATAGGTGTTTCTGTGGCCGCAACCGAGACTCCAGGATGGTATGTTGCCTCCCCGGTGCACGGGTCAAGGATGTCTCGGAGCGTGTGCAGGATGTGGTCAACTGTGTCAAAGGGAGGGTGAACAGCCAGTTGTCGTGGTGCATATAGGTACCAACGATATAGGTAAAAAACGGGATGAGGTCCTACGAGACGAATTTAGGAAGCTAGGAGCTAAATTAAAAAGTAGGACCTCAAAAGTAGTAATCTCAGGATTGCTACCAGTGCCACGTGCTAGTCAGAGTAGGAATCGCAGGATAGCTCAGATGAATACGTGGCTTGAGGAGTCGTGCAGCAGGGAGGGATTCAAATTCCCGCGACATTGGAATCGGTTCTGGAGGAGATGGGACCAGTACAAACCGGATGCTCTGCACCTGGGCAGGACCGGAACCAATGTCCTGGGGGAGTGTTTGCTCGTGCTGTTGGGGAGGAATTAAACTAACATGGCAGGGGGATGGGAACCTATGCAGGGAGACAGAGGGAAATAAAATGGAGGCAGAAGCAAAAGATAGAAAGAAGAATAGTAAAAGTGGAGGGCAGAGAAACCCAAGGCAAAAAACAAAAAGGGCCACATTACAGCAAAATTCTAAAGGGACAAAGTGTGTTAAAAAGACAAGCCGGAAGCCTCTGTGCCTCAATGCGAGGAGTATTCGGAATAAGGTGGACGAATTAACTGCGCAGATAGCAGTTAACGGATATGATTTAATTGGCATCACGGAGACATGGCTCCAAGGTGATCAAGGCTGGGAACTCAACATCCAGGGGAATTCAAGATTTAGGAAGGATAGACAGAGAGGAAAAGGAGGCGGGGTTGCGTTGCTGGTTAAAGAGAAAATTAATGCAATAGTAATAGCCTGGATGATGTGGAATCAGTATGGGTGGAGCTGCGGAATACCAAAGGGCAGAAAACACCAGTGGGAGTTGTGTAGAGACCACCAAACAGTAGTAGAGAGATTGGGGACAGCATCAAACAAGAAAAAAGGGATGTGTGCAATAAAGGTGCAGCAGTTATCGTGGGCGACTTTAATCTACATTTAACCAAACTGGTAGCAATGCGGTGGAGGAGGATTTCCTGGAGTGTATTAGGGATGGTTTTCTTGACCAATATGTCGAGGAACCGACTAGAAAGCTGGCCATCCTAGACTGGGTGATGTGCAATGAGAAGGGACTAATTAGTAATCTTGTTGTGCGAGGCCCGTTGGGGAAGAGTGACCATAATATGGTAGAATTCTTTATTAAGATGGAGAGTGACACAGTTAATTCGGAAAGTAGGGTCCTGAACTGAAGGAAAGGTAACTTCGACGGTATGAGGCGTGAATTGGCTAGACTAGACTAGCAAAGGATACTGAAAGGGTTGACGGTGGATAAGCAATGGGAAACATTTAAAGATCACATGGATGAACTTCAGCAATTGTACATCCCTGTCTGGAGTAAAAATAAAACAGGGAAGGTGGCTCAACTGTGGCTAACAAGGGAAATTAAGGATAGTGTTAAAACCAAATAAAATCAAATTGGCCAGAAAAAGCAACAAAACTGAGGACTGGGGGAAATTTAGAATTCAACAAAGGAGGACTAAGGGTTTAATTAAGAGGGTGAAAATAGAATACGAGAGGAAGCTTGCATGGAACATAACTGACTGCAAAAGCTTCTATAAACATGTGAAAAGATAAAGATTAGGGAAGACAAACATAGGTCCCTTGCAGTCGGATTCAGGTGAATTTATAATGGGGAACAAAGAAATAGCAGACCAATTGAACAAATACTTCGGTTCTATCTTCACGAAGGAAGACACAAATAACCTTCCGGATGTACTAGGGAACAGTGGGTCTAAGGAGAAGGAGGAACTGAAAGGTATCCTTATTAGGCGGGAAATTGTGTTAGGGAAATTGATGGGATTGAAGGCCGATAAATCCCCAGGGCCTGATAGTCTGCATCCCAGAGTACTTAAGGAAGTGGCCCTAGAAATAGTGGATGCATTGGTGATCATTTTCCAATAGTCTATCGACTCTGGATCAGTTCCTATGGACTGGAGGGTAGCTAATATAACACCACTTTAAAAAAAATGAGGGAAAGAGAAAGCGTGTAATTATAGACCGGTTAGCCTGGCATCAGTAGTGGGGAAAATGTTGGAAACTATCATTAAGGATGAAATAGCAGCACATTTGGAAAGCAGTGACATGATTGGTCCAAGTCAGCATGGATTTATGAAAGAGAAGTCATGCTTGATGAATCTTCTGGAATTTTTTGAGGATGTAACTAGCAGAGTGGACAAGGGAGGACCAGTGGATGTGGTGTATTTGGACTTTCAAAAGGCTTTTGACAAGGTCCCGCACAAGAGATTGGTGTGCAAAATCAAAGCACATGGTATTGGGGGTAATGTAGTGACGTGGATAGAGAACCGGTTGGCAGACAGGAAGCAGAGAGTCGGGATAAACGGGTCCTTTTCAGAATGGCAGGCAGTGACTAGTGGAGTGCCGCAGGGCTCAGTGCTGGGACCCCAGCTCTTTACAATATACATCAACGATTTAGATGAAGGAATTGAGTGTAATATCTCCAAGTTTGCAGATGACACTAAACTAGGTGGCGGTGTGAGCTGTGAGGAGGACGCTAAAAGGCTGCAGGGTGACTTGGACAGGTTAGGTGAGTGGGAAAATGCATGGCAGATGCAGTATAATGTGGCTAAATGTGAGGTTATCCATTTTGGGGGCAAAAACACGAAGGCAGAATATTATCTGAATGGCGGCAGATTAGGAAAAGGGGAGGTGCAACGAGACCTGGGTATCATGGTTCATCAGTCATTGAAAGTTGGCATATAGGTACAGCAGGCGGTGAAGAAGGCAAATGGCATGCTGGCCTTCATAGCTAGGGGATTTGAATATAGGAGCAGGGAGGTCTTACTGCAGTTGTACAGGGCCTTAGTGAGGCCTCACCTGGAATATTGTGTTCAGTTTTGGTCTTCCAATCTGAGGAAGGACGTTCTTGCTATTGAGGGAGTGCAGCGAAGGTTCACCAGACTGATTCCAGGGATGGTTGAACTGACATATGAGGAGAGACTGGATCAACTGGGCTTTTATTCACTGGTTTAGAAGGATGAGAGGGGATCTCATAGAAACATATAAAATTCTGACGGGATTGGACAGGTTAGATGCGGGCAGAATGTTCCCGATGTTGGGGAAGTCCAGAACCAGCGGACATAGGTTTAGGATAAGGGGTAGGCCATTTAGGACTGAGATGAGGAGAAACTTCTTCACTCAGAGAGCTGTTAACCTGTGGAATTCGCTGCTGCAGAGAGTTGTTGATGCCAGTTCATTGGATATATTCAAGAGGGAGTTAGATATGGCCCTTACGGCTAAAGAGATCAAGTGGGTATGGGGAGAAAGCAGGAAAGGGGTACTGAGGGAATGATCAGCCATGATCTTATTGAATGGCGGTGCAGGCTCGAAGGGCCGAATGGCCTACTCCTGCACCTATTTTCTATGTTTCTGTGTTCTCCAGGGGAGGAAGCAGAAGGAAGTGGGAAAAGGGGATACAAATGGCCAGGGGTACAAGAGAAATGATCAGACATGTCTGTGGTTGATATGATGGGAACAGAGAAACCACATGACATGGCAAGGTGGAGAGCTAAAATGGAGCTTCACTAGATTCACCCTCAAGCTTTTTTCAATGCCAATAAAAAGCCGTGTCACACAGCCAAGTTTTCACTTCATCAATGAGCTGGAGGAAGAAGAAATCACTTTAGTGGCTTTGATTTGGCTCAAATCCATGGGAAACTTTTCAACTTACTCTACTAAGCAGTGATTTAATGCAACTTTCAATTTATCACACAATGCTGGTAAATGACAGACATATGCAAGTAGCAGTTTAGTTTGCTGCAAACATCCCATGTAGTAACATTAGCCAGAAGAAAGAGTGCAAGAATCCTGGGTTCCAGTTTCACCATCAGCTCTCTGCAATATTTGCTTTATTTTCTATTTTCCAACAGTGATTACTGGTTCTGAATACTAATTTTACTGAGATGGCCCAGAGCAAATCAAAGTTAGTTGCCTATCGATTAATAATTTAGCATTTCACAGCAAATACATAAATAGTGAGGCCAATACATTAATGCATGGGCTTTCGTAGGACTAAAATTAATTGCTGTAACTTCCAATCACCATGTTTAAAAATCTATTAAAATGGGCTGTAAATATTGCATCACAAGTTTCTGGCCACTTTTCATACTAGCAAGAGAAAAATTCTTCTGTAAGATTTGAATGGCTGTTTAAAAAGTCTGAGAGAATCCTGGCAAGCAAAATTATAATGCCGGTGTGTGACTGTAAAAGCAACCAGCATTAAACATGATACAGGAAGCCTCCATAACTTGTGGCACAATAAATGGGCAAACTGTACTCTCATACCTGTCTGAATTCAATCAAACATCAAATATACGCAGACTTAGTGTCTCAGAATTTTCTGGAGTGGGGCATCTCATGGCCTGTTAGTTGGACTTTTCCCCTCAGTCTTCAGCTCGAATATTTTTTGCCCTGCAAGTTGCTGGAAGTGCAAGCAGATAATCATCATCATCATAGACAGTCTCTCGGAATCGAAGAAGGCTTGCTTCCACTCCTGAAGTGAGTTCTTTGGTGGCTGAACAGTCCAATACAAGAGCCACAGACTCTGTCACAGGTGGGACAGATAGTCGTTGAGGGAAAAGGTAGGTGGGACTGGTTTGCCGCACGCGCTTTCTGCTGCCTGCGCTTGATTTCTGCATACTCTCCGCATTGAGACTCGAGGTGCTCAGCGCCCTCTCGGATGCACTTACTCCACTTAGGGCAGTCTTGGGCCAGGGACTCCCAGGTGTCAGTGGGGATGTCGCACTTTATCAGGGAGGCCTTGAGGGTGTCCCTGTAGCGTTTCCACTGCCCACCTTCGGCTCGTTTGCCGTGAAGGAACTCCGAGTAGAGCACTTGCTTTGGGAGTCTCGTGTCTGGAATGTGGCCTGCCCAGTGGAGCTGATCAAGTATAGTCAGTGCTTCAATGCTGGGGATGTTAGCCTGAATGAGGATGCTGATATTGGTGCCCCTGTCCTCCCAGGAGATTTGTAGGATCTTGCGGAGACATCGTTGGTGATATTTCTCGAGCAACTTGAGGTGTCTACTGTACATGGTCCATGTCTCTCAGCCATACAGGAGGGCAGGTATTACTACAGCCCTGTAGACCATGAGCTTGGTGTTAGTTTTGAGAGCCTGGTCTTCAAACACTCTCTTCTTCAGGCGGCCGAAGGCTGCACTGGTGCACTGGAGGCGGTGTTGGATCTCGGCGTCGATGCCTACTCTTGTTGATGGAAGGCTCCCGAGATATGGGAAGTGGTCCACAGTGTCCAGGGCCGCGCCGTGGATCTTGATGACTGGGATAATAGCACAGCAAGGGTAACGGGGCATTTGGGACCTTGGTGAGCAACAGAACAAACAGTGTATCACCTTAACCAATGAGATTTAAAGATTGAGAAAGAAACAGGAATGATGGAAAAGGAAATAGGGTAAATTTAAGTCAAATTAGATACAGAAGGGGAAATAAAGAGAGAGAGAGAAAGATTGGATTGAGAGAGGGAGAAAAAGAGACAAAGGAAAAGAAAGAAAATAATGTTAATATTTTAAATTTTAAAAAAATCTCTAAGAATAATTTACTACCTGTAGGAATGATTTCAATTGTTCCTTTTCTGGGCTGGAGAGGTTGAGTGGCAAAGCAGGAACAAATCTCATCACTGTACTGTTAAGTACTAACTTTCTCCGGCAAGTTTAATGGGCAATTAATGTGAAAATACAGCAATTTCTTGAACCTTACAAGGAAGTTGAGAATGAGTTGCCGTTTTCGCGAGGCTAGCGGTGGAGTGGCACAAATTGTCCAGCAACTTGTGGCAATTCACAATATACGGAATATCTCTACCTCGCCACAAATTGCTGGCCGCTTTACACATTAAAAACATTAAACTCGCCACTTTTTTGGCAGCAAAATTATTTCCCTCCCTTAAGTTATTTGTAGGAGAACTTTGGCAGTTATTCTCTCCTCCTAATATGAATAGGGTGATCTCTACTGATGTTGTTCTTTACCCAGGTGGTATATGGATTGATGCATGGACTTATTCTGTGACACTCCATTCTTATTTTGGGGGTGGGGTGTTGGGGGGGGGGGCAGGAATGTTGGTCTCCAATTTGGAAGAAAACCAAGTCTTACTACAAATGTACAGGGCTTTGGGGAGAACACATCTTGAGTACTGCGCAGAGTTTTGGCCTCCCTATTTAAGGAGGGATATACTTGCATTGGATGCAGTTCAGAGAAGGTTCACTAGGTTGATTCCTGAGATGGGGTTGTCTTATGAAGAAAGGTTGAGCAGGTTGGGCCTATACTCAATGTAGTTTAGAAGAATGAGAGGTGATCCTATTGAAACGTATAAGATTCTGAGGGGGCTTGACAGGGTGGATGCAGAGAGGTTGTTTCCCCTCATGGGGAAATCTAGAACTAGGGGGCATAGTTTCAGAATAAGGGGTCGCCCATTTAAAAAGATGAGGAGGAATTTCTTCTCTCAGAGGGTTGTGAATCTTTAGAATTCTCTACCCCAGAGAGCTGTGGAGGTTGGGTGAATATATTTAAGGTGGAGAAATTTGAACGATAAAGGAGTCAAGGGTTATGGGGAGCGGGCAGGGAAGTGGAGTTGAGGCCAAGGTCAGATCAGCCATGATCTTATTAAATGGCGGAGCAGGCTCGAGGGGCCAAAGGGTCTACGCCTGCTTCTATTTCTTATGTTATGTAACAGGCAAATCGGCAAGGAAATAAAGCTGCGCAAAACTATTGAATGACTGTTGGAGCTCATCAATCAAAACTGCAGGATATTAATCCAATCTCACAACCCATGCTGTTTATTTTTGAACATTTGCATTCTACAGAGAAAACGCCCACAGTCCCAGCAGCACAGGAACCGTTTTGCTCAGCAGAATTGTTAAACGCTACTTATTCTTGTAACCTTCAATCCCACTCTTAACAGCATCAAAAGCTACTTGCAAAGCTATTCTTACATAAATTGCATATGTGCTCTCCTGAGTGCCAAAAGGCGCGATGTGCGGGATGATATAAAAGGGGTGGGGGCAGAGCCAAAAATATTGTCACAAAGCAAATATAAAATCCTCCAGGTCAAAAAGATTTGATTAATTCTTGCTTCATAAATTCTTGTAATTTATTACAAAGTTTGATGCTGATTTATTTTCTATCACACCTCTAAGTCCACTATGTATGAAGTAAGCATCATCATTTACTTCTGGAAATTCAGTAAACTCCATATGAAACTGATTCTATTATCTAACAGATGTTTTTAAATTATGCAGCCGCTATACCTAGTTATATAATGAAATCCGCTTCTCCAACACAGATTGCTCCTCTGGTCGGGTACAAATTATGAACGGTATACGATACATGCACAAGTTCTACAGAACCTGGGCCGAGAAATTAGAAACATAGAAACATAGAAAATAGGTGCAGGAGCAGGCCATTCAGCCCTTCTAGCCTGCACCGCCATTCAATGAGTTCATGGCTGAACATGAAACTTCAGTACCCCCTTCCTGCTTTCTCGCCATAACCCTTGATCCCCCGAGTAGTAAGGACTTCATCTAACTCCCTTTTGAATATATTTAGTGAATTGGCCTCAACTACTTTCTGTGGTAGAGAATTCCACAGGTTCACCACTCTCTGGGTGAAGAAGTTTCTCCTCATCTCGGTCCTAAATGGCTTACCCCTTATCCTCAGACTGTGACCCCTGGTTCTGGACTTCCCCAACATTGGGAACATTCTTTCTGCATCTAACCTGTCTAAACCCGTCAGAATTTTAAACGTTTCTATGAGGTCCCCTCTCATTCTTCTGAACTCCAGTGAATACAATCCCAATTGATCCAATCTTTCTTGATAGGTCAGTCCCGCCATCCCGGGAATCAGTCTGGTGAACCTTCGCTGCACTCCCTCAATAGCAAGAATGTCCTTCCTCAAGTTAGGAGACCAAAACTGTACACAATACTCCAGGTGTGGCCTCACCAAGGCCCTGTACAACTGTAGCAACACCTCCCTGCCCCTGTATTCAAATCCCCTCGCTATGAAGGCCAACATGCCATTTGCTTTCTTAACCGCCTGCTGTACCTGCATGCCAACCTTCAATGACTGATGTACCATGACACCCAGGTCTCGTTGCACCTTCCCTTTTCCTAATCTGTCACCATTCAGATAATAGTCTGTCTCTCTGTTTTTACCACCAAAGTGGATAACCTCACATTTATCCACATTATACTTCATCTGCCATGCATTTGCCCACTCACCTAACCTATCCAAGTCACTCTGCAGCCTAATAGCATCCTCCTCGCAGCTCACACTGCCACCCAACTTAGTATCATCCGCAAATTTGGAGATACTGCATTTAATCCCCTCGTCTAAATCATTAATGTACAATGTAAACAATGGGGCTAATTTCCTCCACCCATTGGCACCGAAATCATGAAAGAAATGGCAGCCGTTGCTCAAACGCCCACCTCTGGCACGGGACTCAGTGGCCACCATTAGCAGTGCTGGCCCTGGACATGCAAATCTGGAGAGCACAACCCCAATTTCCTCATTTCAACATTTGCCCCACACCTTACCTTCCCTCTATTACTGACCACCACTGTGCCCACTTGGCCACAAAGCTGAAATAAAATCCACCATAACGGAAACTTTCCAATCCAACTTTATACATCTATCCGTCCAATATGACATCAAGAAATTAACTAATCACCCTTGTTCATTCCCTTCGTGACTGTCTTGTATATGCCTTTGCCTATCCTAGTGATGTCACTCTGTGCTTTCCAAGTGGCTGCAGCACGGCCGGTAGAAGGCTGCTGACTTTGTCAAGGACACTGCAAATGGTCTTGTGGGTCAACTTTGAGGAACTGGTGGTTGGGAGTGTGAAATCGAGTGATGGTGTTCCTCCTTCTTCACTCTCCTCTCCCTTTTCTTGGTCAACTACTTGCATTTCATGGGTGCGTGAAATGAGGAAGGCACAAGGGTGGAATTGTAGTGAGGGGGTGGCAGGAAAGCAAGGAGGTGCATGCGAGAAGGAGGATAATGTATGAGGATATCAGCATCTTGTATCCTTTCAGCCTCGCCGCTGGCCAAGGGCTCAGCCATGCCCCTGCCAAGAATGTCCAGCACCGTCTCCTCCAAGGGGGCGAGGTGAAGCTAGGAATGGGAGGTGTGTCTCGTATTTGATACAGATTGTTGGTAAGTGAATGATTGGAGTGCGCGGGGAATCACAAATCGAACATATGTGAGGCCAGTGGTGCAACATTCTTTCTTTAATGAAGGAATCATGAACATTTTTACAATGGTCCCATGGGCCATTTAGTAAAGTGGAACTGTTCAATGTTCTATTATAATGAAGTTTCATGCGAATCGAATGCTAATTCAAAATAAAAATTATTGATTAGTGCAAGAAAAATTGTTCAGCTGTAAAACACGAGCAGATCCGCAGGTACCTGCACTTTATCCAAGTCTCACACCGTGGTTGCATTGTCTCCATCGTGTGGCGAAAATACAAACTGCAAGGGAACAGTTTAAAAGGACAGGTAAAATCTGACCACATTTATTCTCTCGGGCCTAGAATTTTGAACATGCATTCACTGACCTTGACCACTGGACTGAGGTCATGGAGCTTCTTTGGGCACTGGAGCGAGGTTGTCGGGGTGACACTGCTGGCAGCGATCTGGTCCCACATTGTTCTTTCTGGAAGGCCTCCTGGCCTCTGTGGATAGAGGACCTCTCTTGCGGTGTTGACCCCCCTGCAGAAAGCTGGAATGCTGTGTGCGAGACCCTGAGTGCCCTTCCCTGGCTTGTTGAGCCATTTGTGTTACTGCTGAAGCACTTTCCCCCCTTTTTTTTTTAGGTACGGAAGGCAATTCAGTTTAAGAACTGAAGACAGCCATTTGAGAATTCTTTTTAATGTTAATTTTTTTTCAGCTGGCAGTTAAGCTCGAAGGGCTAAAATCTGCCTATTTTTAAATGATTTGAATTTTTTCATGTTAGAAGGCAGTTCCCCTTTAAAGGACTGCACTGCTTTCTAAAATGACAGCCTTGCTTTAAGAGAAGTCTGTTCTTGCTGTAATGGCGCTACAGCCACGCTACTTTGGGCCTCCTGCTGAAACTACCACCAGGAGAACCGGCCCTGCAGTGAGTTTAACGCTGCACTAATGTTAATTGCCAAATGCTATTAATTTTAGCGGCTGTTAATTGTGGCCTATGGTGTTTCCAGCACTCTCAAATTTCTAGACCCGAGAGAATAAATGTGGTCAGATTTTACCTATCCTTTTAAATTATTCCCTTGCAGTTTGTATTGTCGCCACACGATGGAGACAATGTAAACACTGTCCGAGATTTTAATAAAGTGCAGGCACCTGCGGATCTGCTCATGTTTTACACACAATATTGGAGCAAATGATGCAATTGCACTTAACCTAGTACCTACTGATTTTGCTTTCATTTCAGATCAATACGTACATCTGGTACCAGTTTTACTGAACTAACAATTTAGCACTAAATAGGCAGGGCATGGGCATGACAAATCTCCTGGATTTTTAGTGACTCAACATTTTTGGATGATCTGTCACAATCTGACTAAAAATGTCTTGAATCTCTCAAAAATATAATTATTACACAGACTGCAAACCCATTTAAACCTGTGGAGCTACGTTTATTTTAAAGAGTGGCATATGTTATAAACCAAAGTGGCTGTCACTCCGTATCAGAGACACTTGTCAGGTTGTGAACAGTGCCAAGCATAGGTCAGAATCATTTCTATTTCAGGGTGAATCTGATCTCAGTTGCCACAGAAGACACTAAAACACCGAAGATGACCACTGCCCAGACTTTGCCATCTCACATGGCCTCTCTATTACCAATCAGACAAGACCATCTCTGACCACTTCCTTGTATCCCTTGCCTCCCACATTTGCCAACTCCACTTCCTTCTATATCGACCCAAGTCACTTAAAATTGCATTTTCAAGCTGCCAACTGCCTAGCCTTTGGCCATTCATTCCCCACAATACTGCAGCTGTTGATTTGGTAAACTACTCCCTCTCCTCCACCTTTGATGTCTTTGTACCCAAAAAAACCTGTACTCTCTTCCATCCTGGTCATTCCCCCTGGTATGACTCCCCTGCCTTCACTCCCTCATATCCAAGGGGTGCAGACCTGAGTGTAACTGGCACACAACTGGTTCAACCATTGTACACAGATAGATCTGAGCCACATCAAGCTTTTGGACCATACTCCTTTACAACTGTTCACTACTCCAGGATCATAATGAAAGGAAAAGATAACCAACAGAATCTTTTCTCCAGTATTAACCCTCTCCTTAACACCCACGCTCTTGCTGTCTCCAACTTCCAACTAAAAGTGCAAGAACCTCATGGATTTCTTTGTCACTAAGATTGTGCTCATCCATTCAGTTGCCTCTGCTGCTTTCCCCTTGGCTACCAAGCTAAACCTCCCCAAAGGCTCCCCTCTCCCTGTACCTGCATCTTTCTCTCATTTCTGGTCCAATCTTTCCTCATGCCCTCTCTGAGCTCATCTTCCCCATGAGATACACCCCTCTTGCCATCTTGACTCCATCCCCACTAAATTGATCACCTGAATTTCCTTACTAGTCTCCATGCTAGTTGACAGTGTAAATGGTTCCTTCTCAGATATTGTTCCCTTCACTTTCAAAACTACGGTCATCAACCCACCCTGAATCCCTCTCTGTACTTGCAAATTACCTCCTCCTCTTCAACTTCTCTTTCCTCTCCAAAGTTCTTGAACATGTTGTTGCCTCCCAAATGTATGTCCATCTTTCTCACAAACCTTTTAAAATCTTTCTAATCAGGTTTCCAATCCTGGCAGACCACTAAAATGGCCCTGATCAAAGACACAAGTGACTTCTCTCTGACTGTGACAGTGGTACATGATCCCCCCTCGACTTCTCTGCAGTCAATCACACCATTCCCCTCCAACACCTTTCCTCCCTTGTACAGTGCCTGGACTGCCCTGGTTTGGTTCCACTCTTCCCTATCCAGAGCATCTTCAGCAATGGCTTCTTTTTCTAGCCCCACATCATACCTTTGGAGTCTCCCAAGGTTCTGTCCTTGTCCCCTTTTATTTCCTCAAGTACTGGCTGCCTCTTGGCGGCAGTATTATCCAAATACATGGGATCAGATTTCACACATACACCCATCTCCTGACCAGCATCGCTCGATTCCTCCACTGCTTGTCAGACATCCAGACTTGTGCATGAACCACAATTTCCTTCAGTTAATCATATGGAAGACTGAAGCCATTGTCTTCAACCTCTGCCAAAAACCCCATAACGTTGCCACCGATTCCATTCCTCTCTGCAGCTTTCATCTCGGGTTGAAGCTAACTGTACCTTCAGCATCTTATGCAATCTCAAGATGAGCTTTTGACTCATGTCCTTTCCCTCACAAAGACTGTCTACTTCCATCTTCACTGCTGTCGCTTTGTCTTTGTCACCTCCAGACTTGACTTTTCCAATGCTCTTCTGGCCAGACTCCCATCTCCACCTTCTCTTCATAAACATCAGCTCATTCAAAGCTCTGCTGCCTATACCCTCTCCTACACAAGGTCCCACTCGCCCATTACTTCTGTCTTTGCTAACTTACATTGGATCCCGGTTCCCCAGTGCCTCCAATTTAAAATTCTTATCCTCATACAGATGTAGAGCCATTGATGATGGAAGTCTTAGAATCATAGAAATTAACAGCACAGGAGGCCATTTGGCCCGTCGCCCCTGTGCTGGCTCTTTGAAAGAGCTGTCATGCTTAGTCTCACATCCCTGCTTTTTGCTGTAACCTTGTAACTCAACTACCTGTCCAATCCCCTTTTAAAATTCTTTATAGAATCAGGTTCCACCACCTTTTCAGGTAGAGCGTTCCAGATCGCGACAACTGAGAAAAAAATACTCATCTCCACTCTAGATCTTTTTCCAATGATTTTGAATCTTTGACCTCTAGTCATTGACCCATTCACCAGATGGAATATTTTTTCTTTATTTGCTCTCATCATCTTGAAAACTTCTATTAGGTCACCTCTTACCCTTCTCTAGTCCTAACTTTTCAAACTACTCCTCATAACTTTAGTCCCTCATCCCTGGTAACATCCTGCAGACCTCCTCTGTACCCTTTCTAAGGCCTTTACATCTTTCCTGAAATGTGGTGCCCAGACTTGTCCACAATACTCCAGCTGAGGCCGAACCAGTGATTTATAAAGTTCTAGCACGATCTCTGTGATTTTATATTCTATTCCTTGATTTCTAAACCCAAGTAACCCATATGCTTTTTTATAAATCAGCTTATCAACTTGCCCTGCCACCTTTAAGGATTTGTATATATGGACACCAAGGTCTCTCCGCTCATCGACACAGTTCAAAATTGTGCCATTTATAGTATACGATCTTTCCATACGAGTCCTCCCAAAGTGCATCACTTCACACTTCTCTGCATTGAACGCCATCTGCCATGCTTCTGCTCATGTCATCATCCTGTCTGTCATCTTGAATCCTACAACTAATCCTCATCACTATCGACTACTTTGCCAAGTTTTGCATAATCTACAAACTTTATAATGCTGCTCCCTACACCAGAGTCTAGGTCATTTATAAAAATTGCAAAATGGACCCAAAACTGACCCTTGGCGAACACCACTGCAAACCACCTCCCAGTCTGAAAAACATCCATCACCACCCTTTGCTTCCTGTTACTGAGCCAATTTTGTATGCGTACCCCACTTTCCCCTTAATTCAATAGGCTTCTTTCTTCTTAATAAGTCTCCTGTGTACCACTTTGTCGAATGTCTTCTGAAAGTTCATATATACATCTACTGCACTGCCGTGATCAACCTTCTGTCACCTCAAAGAATTCAATCAAGTTAGTCAGGCACAATTTATCTTTAACAAATTCCTGGTGGCTCCCCTTGATCACAGAATAGTACAGCACAGATGGAGGCAATTCAGTCCATTGAGTCTGCACTGGCAATTAACTCAGCCTTCCTAAATGAAAGTTTATTTTATCCCTAAATGGTTTCCAATAACTTCCCCACCTCCAATGATAGGCTGACTGGCCTGTAGTTTCCTGGTTTTTACTCCTCCGCTTGGAAGGTGAAGTAAAGATTTGTATTGACAGTTTGAAAAAGAGTAAGGCTTTTGGTGTCAATAATAAAGCTGCAGAGTTGTGGGTGAGTGAGTAACATACTGCGAAGCCTGTTTAACAAAATTCATGAACTGGGGAAAGGCGACAATAATGCCAATTTTCAAAAAAGATGAGCAAAGGCAGCAATTTGGAGAATCCGCTTAGTGAGTAGACCCGGAAAAGTATTTACTAAGACGCTGCAGAGAAGAATGAAAAGATACGCAGAAGTGGTACTGCATAAAAAAACAGGCTGGTTTTAGACCAAGACGAAGTACGTTAGATCAACTGTTTATGACAAAATAAGAGTTCAGAGAAATTTATAGAATGCAATATCCATTGTTACAACAACTTCATAGATTTTAAGCAGGCCTTTGACAGTGTATGGCAAGAATGGATATGGCATAGCTTGAGGACATATGCTATTCCTGAGAAACCTGTCAGTCTGATAGAAAGCAATATATTAGAAATAATATGATACCAGAACTGAGAGGTTATGCCTATCAGGTAAGATTGAACAGGCTGGGGCACTTTTTTCTAGAAAAGAGAATGCTGAGGGTTGACCTGACAGAGGTCTTTAAGATTATGAAAAGGCTATATAGGGTAGACGTAAAGACGATGTTTCCAGTTTGTGGGGAAGACAAAAACTAGGGGTCATAAATACAAGAGAGTCATTAATAAATCCAATAGGGAATTCAGGAGGTTCTTTACCAAAAGAGTAGTTAGAACGTGGAACTCGCTATCACAAGGTGTCATTGAGGCAAATAGTATAGATACATTTAAGGGGAAGCTAGATAAACACGAGGGAGAAAGGACTAGATGGTTATGCCGACAGGGTTAGAGGAGGCTCATGTGGAGCAGAAACACTGCATGAACCAGTTGGGCCCAATAGCCTGTTTATGTGCTGTACATTGTATGTCATTCAATAACAAGTCGAGGACCGTCAGAGTGAATAGGAAACTGGCTGAATGGTTTAAGATCAACAATTGGGGCGAGATAAGGATGCTGCCTGATTTATTTAAATCTAGTAGTGGAAACAGTAATGAATCTTGCACAGAGAGTCTCCTTGTGTGGCAAGATTTTAAACAATCTCAGATTTGCTGAAGACATTGACCTTATAGCAACATTTGAAACAGATTTGCAGAGACTAACTGTTAAGGTCTACGTTGAGAATAGAAAATTTGAATAACAAAGACGACAAAGGTAATGTCATTTGGGAAGCATCAGGACCATGTATACATTACAGCTGGAGAGGATGAAGTTTACCATATTTGTGTACCTTGGTGGGTTAGTGGCAGAGAATTGGAGCTGTGAAGAAGATTGGACTTGCTTCTGCTGCTTTTGGAAAATTAAGCCGGAAATGGAACACAATATTTCAGTAAAAATGAAAGTAAGAGCTTATGAAGTGATGTTTATCCCCATATTATTATATGGATCAGAGTGTTGGAACATGAGTAAAGTTGACGAGCAGAGACGAGTTGGTTGAGAGGAATAAGAAGAGTATACAGGGTGCAAAGAATAAAGAATGATAGAAGAAGAACATGGTTTGGACAAGAACAACGCTTATACAGTAGATCCAAGATGACTGCGATGGTTGGGCATGCTTCAAGAATGGAGTATGCTAGAATACCTTTCATGGCTCTGCAGACAGAGATACAAGAAGCTGAGGAAGACCAAGGAAGTGCCACATAGACAATTTCAAGAGTGACTTATCAGAGACACAGATGATTGAAGCGGTCAGGCTTCTTCAGAACCTGCAACAATGGAGTGAATTCATTTGGCCCCATTGTTGTTGCTGCAATTAGACAGGAATTTAGTAGCAATATCCTCAAGTTTAAATCCCTTCACGGTCTTGCCCTTCCCTATCTCTAATCTCCTTCAATCCTAAAACGTTCCCAGAACTTTCCATGACAATGAACTCCCAGCATTTGCTGTCATTACCCCTCGAACTTCAGGATTTAGTGCATGCGCATCTGAAGGTGGAAATCCTGAAGTTGTGGTCAGTCATTCACTGCGGCAACACTGGCAGTGCTGTGGACTCCTCCGCCACCCCCTGCCCCCCACTGGGAATCAGTATAATCAGTGAAATGAACAAAAACTTGGGCCTTTCCCCAGTACTAGTGCAGTTAAATATCCCATTAAATGATGAGCCTTGTTGCAATAGGTGTAACTGGGGTTTTAACAGTGTACTGACCGATGAACAAATGTTCTGACCCTGAAAAACTAATTTTTATATTTCTGGTCAAATTTCTCCATTATGATAAAACTTAACAATTTTATTTAAAAAAACCCAATGAGAGCCCCAATCTTTATTTCTCTCTCTAACATTTTTTTAAATTCTGGATAAATGCAGCTTCTAATTTCCTGGTTCTCAGTCTGAGAGAACTCTGCAATGTGATTGGCTGCTTAGACAGCTTGTTGACATCACTGCAGCATCACCATAGGAATTCCCTTTACAGAGCGCTGATATCAATTGAACGTCGAAAAAGTCGAACTTCTCGCCACAGAGATCGCATGATCTTTGTGCTCAGCTTTCTTCGGGGCCAGCGACAAGTAAATTATGGGCCATTAAACCATACAATGTGAGAGAAAAATTGAACACATTTTTTAAATGTTTCCCAAAGGTTCAGAAGGTTTATCCAATGAGTTGCTGAGCTGCTCTAGGTTCAATCTCCGCTGATGTAGAAGTGTAATTTAACTCAGAGTCCCTAGGTTAGGCAAAGCAACATTGGGCAGCGTTCCTGCTCCTGATCATTATCTAGTTACCCTCATTGGAAGTACACGTGTTGATGGCAGGTGAGGATGGAATAAGGCTAGATGGTGATGCCTGCCCTAGTCAAATTACCTATTGATGCTCACATGCAAAATGGCCACTTGGATGAAGTACTAGAAGCTACCCAGCTCCTTTTGTATTTGTGCCCAGCCATGAATCAGTACCTTCAGGATGGGAGAAAATGATACTAAAAATTTTTCAAAAACTTAATTTCTGCCCTTTCCCCCACGTCTCTATGCCTTCCCTATTATTCAGATTTAACAACTTGGGAGTCAAAATTGCTCGGTTTTGATGCCTGTTAGCCCCTCCGGGAGGCGTTAATGGGACACAAAACAGTGTTCGCCCGGGTGGAGGGGGGGGCGGGGTGTGGAGGCGGGGGGAGGGAAGTGGTGCCACCGGCTTCCGTGAAATTGCCTGGGAGTTAGCGGAGGAACTGTCACGGTGCTGTGCCCCGCCTGCAGCGCCCCAGGCTGCAGATCAACCGATGATGTCATAGTTGTGCACGATGACCCCACAGCAGCCCGTCCCAATCCCTTTCCGACCCGCGGTGGACATAGCCCTGCGGGACGCTGGCAGTCACGAGTGGTGTCAGCACCAGCCTCACAGGCTGCGAACCGGGCCGACTTCGGCCTGCAGAACGGAAGTTAAAGGGGAGGTGTGGATCTTGCCTGTTTGGCCGACTCACCCTTCAGCCCAACATCTTGCTCTGTTGCGTGGTCCGGTCCGCCATCGTGCAGCCTGACGCTCTGTTTTGGGTGTTGGGCTGCGGCCTCAGCACCACCCTGTCCTGGTCGCCCAGTGGAGGCCATCAGAGGCTCGACAGAGTGCGCAGCAGCCTTCCCCTTTAACTGAAGGGGCGGGTTGTTGAAACGAGTCAGCGCTACGAGGAGCAGTTGCGTAGCGCTGACCAACGCGTCCAGGAACCCGCCCCAACAGGAAAAGGAGTGAGTGGAGTGCACAAGATTGCAGTCCACTTCCTGTGAAGGGCAGTAACCGCAATTTAGCGGCCGGGGCAGGACTTCCGCTCAGGGCGCAGGAATTCCCTCCCCGACTGGGTTACCGCCTCCAATCGGGGTGCCGGGGATTTTTGTCCCCATAAACCGTCATGTTAGTTCTCGCTTAAACTATCTACTTAAACTTACTTTGTACTTAAAATCTAATCTTTGGTTTGATCTAGTGTCCTTCGACCTGAACTCCATTCCTAAGATGAGACCCATACTACTGAAGTCTGTTCATGGCTGAATATTAGCCCCAAATGCCAATTTTCAGCCTATTGAGCAGTAGGATGTGAATTTCTTTTGGCCGTGAGCGTGAAGTAACTGGATGAAACGAACATTGATTTTTTTTTTTAAAACAGCATTGTTGGCTCCAAGAGTTTTTTCCTCAGCGCTCTCTAAGGGTTACTACATCTGGAAAACAAAGTGTCAGAACTTAGTAAGAATAATTTGTCACTTGAGTTATAAAACTAGTCCATTTATGGGTATAAAGTATATCAAAGAAGTGTATATATTGTGCTTATAACTTTTTATAGATAGTGTCAGGGAATTATTTTATAAAATCTACTCCAGGACTTGAGCACATAATCTGGTACGGAGGAAGTGCTGCATTGTTGAGGTGCCATCATCTGGATAAGATGTTAAACGCAGGACCTGTCTGCCTGTTCAGGTGGACCTAAAAGATCCCGTGGTACTGTTCAAAGATTAATGGCATCTGCCGTTATAGTTAGACTTGTCCCTGAAAGCTATAGCTCAAAACATTTTTGCCCACTAAGTTGCAGAAAGTGCAAGTTGATTAAGTCAGTTAACAGGCCAACCAACTGTGTATCTCCTTAACCATTCAGATTGAAGGATTGTGAAATGAACAGCGCAAGGACTGAGAAGGAAATGTAAATTAGAGTGGGTGAACTCAATGTCAAATCAGCTATAGAAAGAGAAATAAAGAGAGAGAAAGCTTGTAGATAGAGGGACAGAAAGGAAGTTTTTTAAAATTTAAAACTTGAAATATTTAAAATCTCCAATAATTATTACCTGAAGAAATGAGACTCCACACTTGTAATTTACAGTGCCAGAGATGTTTGGTAGTAATGAACAATTACCACATTGTTATAATGACAAGACGTAACTTTGTGGCGAGTCTAGTTCGTAATACAGCAAAGTCACGCTGTTCAATGCAATTCAATGGTAAGGCAGTCAGCAAGATGCCGTTTTCACAAAGCTAACGGCGGAATGGCACAACTTGGACAGCAACTTTAGAATATTGGTATTTAATCGCGGATCTGCTCATTACCTAAATTTGCTGTGCCATTTACCCGAAGTGAAGTGCCATTAGCCACGGCATCATTTTGACCGCAAAATATGGCCCATCAGAATGATCAGTGCTGACGCACTTCAGGAATTGTGTTAATATTACTGAAAAATAAATTCAAAGCAGTAAAAGAGGAAAACAGAAATCTATCGTTTTAAAATATGAAATGTTACATAACATATATATTGAAGATATCATGCTGTATTGAATGGAAATCTGGAAATAAAAAGCTGGTATCCATAAACGTGGCCATGAAGCAGTCAGATTGTCATAAAAAGCCAACTGGTTCACCAATGTCAATTAAGGTAGGAAACCTGCCGTCCTTATCTGGTCCTGGCCTATATGTAACTCCAGTTCCATACCAACGAGGTGGACCCTCAACTTCCTTCTGAAGAGGCCGAGCGAGGAAGGCCCACCACCACCTTCTAAGGCCAACTAGGGATGATAAATGCTGGTCTTGTCAGCGACGCACACATCCCAAGAATTAATTTTAACAGGATAGGGATTTGGGAAGTTGGTGCAAACCCAATACTGCATTTGAACAACATTCTGTGCAATGCTCCTCTGGCCGATCTCCCACCTTGCACCCTCTATTAACTTGAGCTCATCCAAAAACTCTGCTGCATGTATCCCAACTTGCACAGCCCTGTTCACCAGTCACCACTATGCTCGCTGACTTACATTGGCTCCTGGTCCAGCAATGGCTCGATTAAAAAATTCTCATAATTGTTTTCAAATCCCTCCTTGGCCTCTCCCTTTCCTATATCTGTAACCTTCTCCAGCCCTACAACCCTCCAAGCGCTCTGCATTACTCCAATTCTGGCCTCTTGCACCGCCCCGATTTTCATCGCTCCCCCATTGGCGGCTCTACCTTCAGCTGCCTAGGCCCTAAGCTCTGGAATTCCCTCCCTAAGCCTCACTCTCTTTAAGACGCTCCTTAAAACCTAGCACTTCAATTAAGCTTTTGGTCACCTATCTTAATATCTCCTTACGTGACTCAATGCCAAATTTTGTTTGATAACACACTGGTGAAGCGCCTTGAGATGTTTTACTATGTTGAAGGTGCTATATAAATGCAAATTGTTGCTGCTTGGATCACAAAATGTGCTGGTCTCAAGGTTCAGGCGTTAAATGGTTTCTGAATATATACAGTTGTTTGAATTTGATGACCTTTTCTTTCCCTTTGCGAGTGATTTAGCTCAGCTGCAGAGACACTTGCTAGTTTGTAACTGATGCCTCAATGTACTAAATAGAACGAATCAACACAGCTGTCACTGTTCCTGTTCTGGGAGCATCCTGCACAGAGCTCACACTTGGAGGCTGAGAAACAGCTGGAGTACATTAGGGCCCATCCTCCCAAACAAAGGCAACTATACATCATGTCATCATATTCATATACAGTATTAACCACTTCCGTGTCTGCAGGAATGTGCACACCTAATTACGTTGCAGCAAAATCTTGAAACGCTGAAGCAAAACGATTGTCTCACATATTGCAAGCACGCAGTCATGGAAGGTTGACTCCTGACAAGCTCATCTATGGAAGTAATTAACCCAAACTAATCTCTATTTTTACGTGCAGAGTGTGGTCGATTTTACAGGTAAAAGCACTGAAGGAAAAAATTAGCAGCAACTGGCAGATTGTGAATTTGTAACAGGATGCCCATCTTTGTTCAGTAGAATCAAAATCATTTAACACTACACTTTTCTCATCTTGACGCAGTGCTTACAGTTTCAATCTTTTAGAACTTTAATTGAGCGGGTTGAATAAAAACCACTCAGAACTAGTCTTCAATATTTTTTTTTAAATACATATTTGTCCTTGGGAACAGGTCTGGTGTGACCATGCTGTGGTGGTTCGTGGCAATGCATTTACACATTTTATGCCGAGATGTGCTACCCACCATGCGGTGCTGCTGCTGCCTACCTAACAATGACTCAAACCCAAACCAGTCAGTCATGTGATGACCAACTAGCAATTATCTATCTGGGGAGGGGATGAGAATAGAAGGAAGTAGATTCTCCAGTGACATGTGGATGATTAAAGTTCAAAAGCAAGACAACCCTCTGAGGTAGACACAATAATCTGGTACCTATGTCAGACAGGTCCGCAGTACTCCACAGCACTGTTGTGATGGACCAGGCAGCATGAAAATTGAATGAATAGACCAGTGAGGGCTGGAAATCTTCCCATGTGGCTGCAGATAACCCTGCAAGCCAATGGATAGGACGGCCCTAGCTGCACAAACGAAAGGTCATTGATCTGAACCGTTAACTCTGTTTCTCTCGCCATAGATGCCACCTGACCTGCTGAGCAATGTTCCTTTTAATTTTTTGGGGGGTGGGCGGCCCCTCTCATGGGCTGCGTGGGCCATTCAAATTCCCACGCATGCATGGTTTTTCCTATTGTAAAGCCGGCAAACGGACCACACAGGAGCTCCAGACAGCTGGACCGCTGCACAGTGTAAAGGGGACACTACTGCTGAGCATTTCCAGCATTTTCTGTTTTTATTTTATGAGGCTGACTGGCTTTGGGCTGAGTAGGCAGTGTGGTTTTAGCTGGTTAAACTCCAACTGTACCCTTATATACACTTGGGATCCCCTAAGCTTTCTCTCTGCTAATCTGCATATACTCTCTAGACTTAGTTAAGTGGGAGAATGTTCAAGGGAAGAGAGTGTGCACTCAACAGCAGACAAACAAACAACCCATGTGGATTTCTCATTAGCTTGGTTCAAAGATTCTTAAACATGGTGATGTGTTTCCAGCTGGCTGACCAAAATAAACCAGATGAAAGTACTTAGTATTCACATATTTGAAAAGCTGCATTTTTAATGGTTTGCAAAAAACGATTTGTTTACAAGATTCAAGTGAGGATTCCAGCTCTTTAGAATATTAGAATGTGATTACTGTCAGTTGAATCTGCTGGGACTACAGCCCTTACTTATAGCAATGTAAATAGAATACCTAAAATGTCCGTGGTTCCTGGCATCCTCCTCGGGCAAAAAAAATGTTTTTTTTTAAGTCACAAGAAAGACTGGCCAAACGTGACTACTATGGAATAAAATCTTGACCCAGAATTTGCTGGAAAAATAATGGCAAGTTCACAGAGCACGCCATTAATAGTGCGTGGAAAATCCAGTAGTTTGCAGTGAGGAGAAGCAATGCCGTAGTTGCTAATTGCCAGAATTTGGTGGATGATGTGTGCCGACTGTTATTCTCACAAAAAGCAGATCTCACTGTCAACCGTGCCATCAGTATCAAGAAGTTGCTGGATTTACCCTGTAAATACAAATTAAACGCTGCAGAAAGTTGGGCTCCTAATTCACGGCTTAAGGACCCCATTAATGGGTGTTTTATGTTCCTGCGATGCCACACAACCTCGGAGGCCCAGAAATGGAACAACTGAAACTGTGGAGTCTCCCTCCTGAAGGTAGTAAATTGTTCCTAAAGGCATTTAAAAAATGATTTAATTTTCTTCTTTCTATTTTTTCTGTCTCGCTTAAACCAATCTTTCTTTCCCTTGCTTTATTTCTCTTTCTGTATCTAATTTGACTATAATTCACCCTGTTTTGTCTCTGTTGCTCGCACTGCTTCTTTATCCTTAAACTTCATTGATTACGGAGATAGACGGTTGGTGTCGTCGTTCACTAAGGTCCCCGTTGTCCTCGCCCACTGTTATCAGTTCACACTTCCAGCAATTGGCAGCGCAAAAATAATTGGAACTGAAGAAAAAAATATAACTCACTGCGCTCACCCCGTTTCCCACATTACAACAGTGACTACACTCCAAAAGTATTTCATTGGCTGTAAAGCACTTTGAGACGTCCAGTGGTCGTGAAAGGCGCTACATAAATGCAGATTTCTTTTAGCATATTCTGGGCTATTAAATTACAGGAATTTACTCTGATTAACAAAATAAAATCACCATACAAACAGCAAACGGTACAGGTTCTGGATCAGAAAGAATTTGCAGATTAACTGGAATTTTCCAAAAAATAGATGTGCAGTGCAATTGTACGCAACCTGAACGAGCAGCCTAGGGTGTTTCATGGGATTTATTTTAAGTTAAATCCTTTGAAAAATCTACCACTAAAACTAAAATGTTAATTCATAATTTTAGCGGTTACAGTACGACTCATAAGCTTTTACAAAAAAGCATGTTGCACCATCAAAATGTTTTAATGACAACTAAGGCTGGAAACAGTAGAACAGAGCATTAGAGACGGGCACAGAATTTCACAGCACACACTCTGCTGCAGTCAGGGTTAACAAGGTATATGAAGTGGCAGGATTGCCTTTTGTTTTTAAAACAGTTGTACAAGATCAACAGCAGTTCTTCTCCAGTGTTCACTGTGACCAAACACCAGTGGTTAAGTGTGACAGTCTTATCATAAACTCCCTGAACTTGTAGTTACATTTTACAGATACATTCTTCAATATGAAACATTTACCTGAATTATTTTCCAGTACGCTACTTAATAATATACTAGTGCTAATCTCCAGATGGAGGTTGAAAGATCTTGAATTTCCTTCACTGCATTCACAGCCGCATAATATCCCAGTTTTCCTCACGAGTCAGTACGAGTGTCCCAGTGTACGTTTCACAGTAATCAGGACAATTACTGGTTGATTTTAAAATGAGGAGTCATGTCATTAAAATGAACGCAATATATTGCTCAGTCACAGTTCGAGTGACGTTATAGTTTGAAAAGTCCAATTCCTATAACAAAACTCTATTCAGCCACAATATGCTGTCCAGATGTTTATCCAAGATTGTTTAAATGAGTTTAAAAAATAAATTATCCAAATTTTAATATTGTGTAATACAACACTACATTAATTAGAAGCTGCTTGTATAACATGAAAGCCTACAGTTGTAATCATTCAGGACCACCAATAGCCTGGAAATCTAATGACACTGAAAAAAGATCAAGCCGGTATTTCATTTTTTTTGTCAAACATTGCTAAATAAAGTTTAAAAAAAATATTGAAACAGATTCTAATATTGGCAGCATCAAGTTTGAAGAAATAAGTTTCCATTAAAGGAAATGTACATTAACAAACTTCTGTCTGTGTGTGAAGATCACCCTGGACACAACTCCCAAATTGTTTGGCAACTGCTCAACATTTGTGCTTCATCGCAAGCTGTGACAAAAAGAGGGGGAAAAAAAAAGAGAGAATGTATTATCATAACTCATTAGTATCAATATATGGTTAGTCAGCAATCATGGAATCTCAATTGCTAACTCACAGTACCAAATTATAGTCATTACATTATAATTAACCACATTTGCTGAGGAGAATATTAACATATTTTAGGACTATTGTTCCTCGAGTTAAATATCCACATTAAAAATGACAAATGAATGTGAATCAAAGCAATTGTGAATTTTGAAGTTGTTCAAATAAGAGTCGATGTGCCATTCAACAGGGATGTAACATATTTTAAAATAATTTTCTGCAGTTGCTAGGTATATAGTGTAAATTGGAAAACATTTTGAAGGCAAATAGGACAGATTCTGAAAGGAAGCTCACTGAAATGCGGTTCTCTAGCATACGATGGCACTGTGATGGCTGCCTGTGCGTCATCAGCCAGACCAATTTACAACTGCCAGGAGGCTCATTTCCAGTTATTAATGGTTAATTTCAATTAATTTTCCATTTAACAGCTTAACTTACTGTTGGCATCACCATACAGCTAGTCATAAAATGGTAACCCTGCATCTTAACAGTAAGTACAAAGAGGGCCTTTCACGGCCCCACAATGAGAAATCTCTCCCATCATTTCTAACACAAGAGCAAAGGTTTACCTTTATTCCGGCATGGATGGAACATCATTAATACAGAAAAGAATAAGTAAAGCTCAACAGTGTTCAGAACCGATGGACAGACAATTCTTGATCAGAGTTCACAGGAACTACAGACTGGTTGGTTAAGATTTGTTCACTAACATTTCATTTTCCTAATTTGCGGAGAATGCAGCAACTGCTGCGACTGGGTAGATGGCCTTAATAATACATTTCAAGACCAAAGTTGTCACAATAGAAACCTCAGACTGCTACTTCAATAGAATGCCAACCAGTGCATTTACTGATGAAGTGAGGCTGTTATACGCCCAAATGCAAATATAAATCACGCACAGACAAATCCCTACAATGTACAGAAGCATTCACTGAACACACACATGAAAGATCTGAGAAGTACAATGATACAATGAGTCAGAACATTATCTTTAGGCCCCCAGGACCTGGTTTTCAAATCCACCCCAGTTGTTGAGAACTGCATGGTTCCAACAGCTCAATCTTATTGACTAACAGAGGCTGTGGTTACAAGCAGGTGCTGAGGAAATGTGGTTAAGATTTATTCCCCCCAAAATATTTTTTCCACATATATAAAAAAAAAGGATACACAATGATGATCCCACTGGTAAGATGAAGGCTTAGGTTTGTGAAAAGTGCAGCAACTACTGCACTGTATGCATAGTTGCAGGAGCTGCTGCATGCTTCACAAATTAGGCCAATTAAATTTTAAATTTCAAGGTTTAACAGACCAATCTGTGATACCTGTAATCTCGATTAAGCCTGAAAACTGTATTAATGATTTGCCATCTGCGCAGACATACACTTAACCTTTGAGCCCAGCTCCGTTTGGCTATACAAAAATAAGTTATTCTAATCTTATATCGGCCACTTGCGAGGCCATTTGGAATACAGGGCCCAAAATTGGCCAGGAGTAGTAGTTGTTTTTGGAGCAACTTGATTTTTCTGGAGTATCTTAAAAATCCCATTTTGCACATTCAATTTGCATCAGTGTAAGTGAGTTAGTTAGGATTTTTTTTTTAAGCTTAGTTTAGTTTTTTTCCAAAAGAGGGCGTTACCAGCCACCTACACCAGTTAAGCCACTTTGGACAGCTAATAGTTGCTCCAAACTAACTTAATCCAGCGTATAGAAACATAGAAATTTACAGTGCAGAAAGAGGCCATTCCGGCACATTGTGTCCGTGCCGGCTGACAAAGAGCCACACTTGTGGCCGCACAGAAGACCCTTGCGGAGAGTTAAGAAATCAGTGCAAGTAGGTACATTCTAAAGCACCAAGACTTTCAAAGCACGAAACAAAGCACAAAAATAAGCATTCAATAACAAATAAAAAATAGAAAGAAGCAGAGAGGACCTGCATCTAAAGCACCAAGACTTACAAAGCACTAAACAAAGCACAGAAAGTAATAAGCAATCATTAACAAATAAAAAATAGAAGTCCTACTTCATCTGACCACTCGGCCAGGGATACGGGCGGAATGACCAGAGACCACTCGGCCAGGGTTAGGGGCGGCAACTGCGAGCATCGGATCCCTCTCACAGGCTGCAGGATGCGTGGGGGGGGGCGAGGAGCTACTGCGCATGCGTACACACTCTAACGCGCATGTGCAGACGTCCCGGCACTGTTTTCATCGCTGGGACGCTGGCTCCGCCCCCAATCCATTGGCCACGCTACGCCACCACCAAGGAGAGGCTGGACAGCGGCCGAAGCTGCGAGAAAGATTTTTGGCGCGCTTGGAGGTGGATAAAAGCGGCGCACCTCGGGTGAGTACGCCAAAAATCGGCAGCGGCCAATTTTGAGCCCATAGTGTGCAACTTTAAGTACTCTACCTTCACACGGACATTTACATTTTGGGGAAGGTTCCGCGAAAGAGAGTCATTGAAACTTGGGGTTCTAAATTGAGACACTTGCAGAGGCAAAACACCATTTTCACTGGAGCAAAATAAAATTGTGGAGTAGAGGGTTTTAGAGCACTGAGAAGCACAGATGCTGTTGATATAAGAAAGCTACTTGACTTGAAGAATGAAGGTAGAACTAGAGTTTTAAAATGATCAAGTCTCAGTGTAGCACATTGGTACAGATATCCAATAAAAGCAGATTCAATTAACTATTTTGATGAACTTGCATAGAATCCACGTGGATAGAGATAAAAGATGATAAAGGATCAATCACACTAATAGGGGTCTTCTACAGGCCACTTAATAATGGAAGGGAGGTGGAGGAAGAAATATGCAGACAAATTAGATAAATGAGTAAAATAAATAGAATAATAATCATGGGGGATTTCAACTACCCTGCTATTAATTGGACAGAAGAGGTAGGTAAAGGGGATAAGGGAATGGAGTTTCTAGTGTGTACAGAATTCCTTTCTAACCCAGTATGTAAAGAGCCCAACAAGGGAGGATTCGCTATTGGATCTAGTAATGGGGAATGAACCAGAGCAGATAAGAGAAGTAAAAGTAGGGGAAAATTTAGGGAATAGTGACCATAATATAATACGCTTTAAAATAATAAGTGAGATGGACACAAGTATAACGAAGACCAGGGTAACAGATTGAAAAAAGCTGATTTTGAGGGGCTGAGAATAGAATTTGGAAAAGAAATGGACAACAATATTGGTAAATAATGACATAGAACAGCAATGGGAAACATTTAAAACGGTGTTCAACAGAGTCCAAGAAAAATATATTCTGCTAAAAAACAAGAACAAGCTAAACACTAATGAGATACCATGGATGAATAAAGCCATAAGGGAAAAATTGAGGGTAAGGAAAGAGGTGTACATTTAGTACATGGACAACAGGGGAGAGCATGATAAGGGAAAATACAAAGAGATTAGGAAATAAGACAAAAATACAATTAGGAAGGCAAAGAGGAACTATCAAGGAAATTAAATTATCAAGGAACATAAAACTAAAGAGTAAAATATTTTACAGGCATATCAATCTAAATAGGAAGGTCGGGATGGGAATAGGGCCACTAAGGGATGGGCAGGATAATACCACAGGCAGTGAGAGAGAGATGACAGAAATATTAAATATTACTTTGCCTCAGTATTTACCAGGGAGATAGACCGGGTGGGCACGGCATTGGATCATTAGCTAGTAATTAAATAACTATTTAAAATAAAAAGGAGATATATTAAATAAACTAATCAAGCTCAAAGAGAGAAAAACCCCTGGATTTTTTTTTAATCTAGGGAAAAGATAACAGAGGCATTACTATACACATTAATTAGAAAAAGGTCTAGTGCCAGAGGACTGGCAGAAAAGAAGGGGGATAGAACATGTCCAGGGAACTACTGACCAGTCAGTTTAACATCGGTGGTAGGAAAAATAATGGAATCCCGAAAAAAGGAGAAAACAGAACATCTAGAAGCCAAAAATATATGAATAATCAGCATAGATTTTAAAAGGGGAAGTCTTGCTTGACCAATCTCATTGAATGTTTTGAAGCGATAACAGAGGGAATAGACAAGGGTAATGTAGTAGTTGTAATTATCTAGATTTTCAAAGGCCTTTGATAAGGTACCACATAATAGATTAATGAATAAGGTCAGAAAATGCAGAGTCAGGGGACAAGTAGCAGAATGGATAGCTAGCTGGCTTCCAGACAGAAAGCATAGTAGGGGTAACGGGTAGTTATTCACAGTGGCAGAAGGTGGGTAGTGGTGTTCCACAAGGATCAATGCTGGGACCACTGTTGTTCACAATTTATATTAACGAATTAGACTTTGGAATCAAAAAAAACAATTTCGAAATTTGCGGATGACACCAAATTGCAGGGGATACTGAGGAGGACTGCACCAAATTACAAAAATACATTAATAAACTTGCAGAATGGGCATATAATTGTCAAATTAATTTCAACACAGATAAATGTGAGGTATTACATTTTGGTAGGAAGAATAGGGAGGTCACTTATTACTTGGAGGGTGAGAGTCTAGGTGGGGTAGAGGAACAATGGGATCTCAGAGTACAAATACACAAATCATTAGAAGTAGCAACACAGATTAACAAGGCCATAAAAAAGGCCTTGGGTATATTTCTAGAGGGTTAGAATTGAAAAGTAGTGAAGTTATGCTAAACGTGTATCGAACCTTGGTTAAAGCATACTTGGGGTACAGTGTACAATTCTGGTTGCCATATTATAAAAAGGATATAGAGGCACTGGAGAGGGTGCAGAGAAGATTTACAAGGATGATAGCAGAAATGCAAGGGTATGCTTATCAGGAAAGGATGAATAGGCTGGGTCTCTTTTCACTTGAAAAAAGGCTTTAAAATGATGAAAGGTTTTGATAGAGTAGAAACAAAGAGAGTGTTTCCACTTGTGGGGAATAGCATAACTAGAGGCCATCAATATAAAATAGTCACCAAGAAATAAAATAGGGAATTCAGAAAAAACT